>NC_081180.1:73854355-73939792 GCF_029867415.1 Vicia villosa | reverse complement strand
TCATATTAGTCTATTATTTAAGTATATAAAGGGAACTGAAATTGACATCGCATTCGCATCACAACGGTTACTTCATCCATTCATATCCCATCTTCATGTTTTTTGTCTTCCACTATTTGCACTTAAATTTGGAAAAGGGTTTGTTAATATTTTTCTTTATATCAACAAGCGCGATGCAATTTAGATTGGTTTTGAAAAGAAAAAGAAAAAAAACTAATATAAAACTGTTATGTGTGATAGATTGTGAATGACTCAATTTTTTTTTAATTTAATTTAAGGCTTAAATGCACTTTACTTCACTTAATATTTTGTTGACTCTCTTTCAATTTTACATTGGTGGCAGTGATGACTAGGATATAAAATTTAATTTGAATGACGTGTTAATAATGAATTGAATAATTCATTATTTAATATTTTTAATTAATAAATTAATAATTTTAATTAAATTTTTTGAATAAATACAATTAAAAATCATTTAATATTTTTTTTTGACTAGGTATTTGGAAATTATTTTATACAAGTTTTCTTAAAAAGAATAGTTATTGGGTTTAAGGCCCATTTATTTGGTATTTCTCTTCAATCCATAAACTTTTGATTGGTTGTGTTTGTGTAAGATATATAAACATTAAACCTTTTTGTAATGAAAACAATGCAGGACTTTAACTCTCAAAACACATAGAATACCATTCATTTTCAAGTTACTTCCAACATTTTCTTCTTGCATCAGTCTCACCACATCATTATCTTTTTACTATATGCACCTAAAGACAAAAAGGGAAAGTTAGCTTTTTGCTTAAGTGAGTGATGAACGTAATTATGAAACTTACCAACAGAGAAATGCTATTTTGACACTTATTTGTACACTTGCACCATGATTTATCCAGAAAATATGTACTCATTCTTTTTTTAAGAAAATGATATGGTTACACTAATTCTCACATCTACATCGTATTAGTATCCTAAAATATATTAGTTTTAGGGTGTGTTTGAATTGGCGGTGGACAAAATTGATTCAAGTAGAATTGAGTTTGGTAGAATTGATTTTATCAGAATTGAGTTTAGCAGAATTGATTTATGTTTGGATACATTTATGTAAAAGTGAGTTGAACAACAAGTTTCAATGTAAAAATCATCCAGAATCAATTCTAGAGACAAAAGCCACAAATTCTAGCTTCAAGTAGAATCAATTCTGGAAACATAATCAAATTTACTTTTGTCTAACCAAACATCTTAAAATCACTCAAAATTAATTTTACAACTCTAGAATTGCTTTTGCCTCTTTCAAAAGCCAAACCAAACATGCACTTATTGTTTTTTATTATTTAGCCTACTTTGGTTTTCGTGCAACTTCAATTTACGGTGTTGGAAAAAACGGGTGTATAAATAGCATAGCTCTTTTTTTAAGTATTTCTTTCTCACTTTGGTATGTGTGCATCACTAAAAGAAATGTATAATTATATTGTATAAACTAGGTGTAGTAAAATGGTGTAAACATAGCACATCTCTTAGCAATATGATGTTTATGGAAACAAACTATTATTCTCTAACAGTAAGACAAACTCAATAAGAAAATTTGAGAAGAAACCATACTCCCAAAGTTTGCTAAGAAAATGTTACTAGTGAATAATAGAAAAAATATTCTACTCTTTTTATTTATCTTTTAGCAAACTAATCATGCACAACCTAAGGAAATAAAATAACACCACAAAACAAGTCGTAACATAAACAATACTGAGAATTTTTCTTAGCTGCAAAAAACTTATGACTGTGAATCCTAACCAAAAAAATTAGCTACACCAATGCAATCAAGACCGTGAAAACTTCTCTCTACCAGACTAAAATTAAATCTAGAAGCCATGAAAAAAAAAGATCTCCTAGAAGCATTCATGTGAATATGAGCACACATAAACTTAATGTTAACAAAATAATGAACATTGCCATTAGCGGAATAATGAACATTGTTAACAGCCAAACCAGCCTTTATCGAGCTAATTCCAGACTGTTGGAATTAAACTCTCAAACCTTTGAGTAATTCCTTATCGTTAAAGATGACAATGAAGAAAAATAAGAACAAAAGTAGGATTAGGGTTTGCGGAAATTAAAAGAGAAGGAGAAAGTATTTTCTGCAGAGTTTCTCTCTGCCCATAAACTGTGGAAATTCTATTATTCACTTGCAACTGCAACTTCTGAGAATACAGGTTAATGACTTGATTACAAATAATTAGGGTTACTCCCTATTTATAGATTTAGGTTAGCTTTTTCCCTAAGCCAAAGCCCAAAACTATAATAGCCCAAAATATATATTTTGGAACTAAAACAAATCTATTTTAAATCTAAATCAAATCTATCTAGATCTAAAACAAACTTATATGTAACAAATTGTTACACACTTCGAAACACCTTGTGTTCGAGTAACAACCTGCCTCGACACAAGGAATTACAAATTAACACACCACCTAATTCATTGTGTCTAAGCTATCCACGTTCATCATAGCTCTTAGCCTTCTGAATATTTCGACCAACACTCCCTTCGTCATGATATCTGCAATCTGATTCTCAGTTCTGCAGTGTTCCAAATTCATCTACCCTTTAGCTACCTGCTCTCGAAGATAATGGAACCTCATTTCGTTGTGCTTGCTTCGACCATGTGCTATCGAATTCTTCGCCAGATTGAAGCTGACATGCTGTCGATCTTCATGGTAATTGCTCCATGATCTTTACCTGTTATCTCTTCGACCAAGTTCACCATCCATGTTGCTTGACATGCACAAAGAGAAGCAGCTATGTACTCTGCTTCGCACGATGATAGTGCCACTACTGGTTCCTTTCTCGAACTCCAAGCAACTGGTGCACCACCTAGCATAAACACACATCCTGTTGTGGATTTTCGATCCTCAGCATCATTGCACCAACTCGAGTCGGTGTAACCCAATAATTTTCATTTTTTTCCCTTATCAGCTGCAGGAAAAAGAATGCCATAGTCGAGAGTTCCTTTCAGATACCTCAGTATCCTCTTCGTCGTTGCTAGGTGCGACACCTTTGGCTTCTGCATGAATCTACTTATCATACCTACACTGTATGCTAAGTCAGGTCTTGTGTGACAAAGGTATCTCAATGACCCAATAAGTCTTCTGTGTTGGGTTGGATCGACATCCTCTTCATCTAAGTTCTTCGACATTTGCAGTCTTGTTTCAGCAGGTGTCTGTTGAGTGCCAGAAATTCGTTATTTTACTATTGTTTTGTGGCACTTATCAATTCTTTTGTATTATATTCTCTGAATAATTCCCCGCTTTTTGTATAAATATGTATAAATAGGATTTAATTGAGTTTTTATTCATTTATATACCATTTGATAGTTTTCTATTCATTTTGTAGATATCGAGTCGCTTTTGGAGCACGAGCAATAAAGTGCCAAAGACACGACTTCAAAACGCGCAATTTTGAGTGACGGAACCAACGAATCTTAGAATAAATCTCAAAATAAAATAAAGATAAATCATCAATTTAGTTGATATTCATTCATTATTGAATAGATCATGGAATAAGCTTTCCAACACTTCGAACCGGGCGCAAATCGGAGTTACGGTGCTCGAGTTATGGCCGAAACAGTGCAGAACTTTTTGTTGTACTGGTGTGTCTCGCCGGGCGAAAAAAGGGCTCGCCGGGCGAGCCCAACTGACCCAAAAATGTGCCAACTTGCTGTCTGGAGTCGCCGGGAGAACCATTTTAGTCGCCGGGCAAAGCAGTGTCGGCAGGAACGTGTTCTAAGGTAGAAAAATCACATTTTTGAAGGATGGTTGGATATTTTAGAGCTCCAGTCCATCCAATAGCATTTTTTGAGTGGAATGATGCTAGAAAACACATTGAAGCTGTCAAATGGATGATCCGGGGTTGAATCCTTCATCAGTCGAAGCCGACAAACCGGGAGATTTTTGGGTTTTTCTCCATTTCTTCTCTTTGTAGTTTCTTTTGTGAGTTTTGTTATGTATATACTTTGATCTCATGTAGATTTGTTGACTATTATGTTATATAAAGCTTGCTTTCATATTTTTATGGTTTATTGTCTTAGATTGTTGCTTTGTTGCTATGTGTTTGAGTTGCTATATAGATGTAGGGCTCTAACGCTTATCTAGGATGATTTTCTATTAACTTAATTGTAGAGATGGATTAGGTTGATAATCACTTAGTGTCAGTGCTTAATGCATCTGAGTGGTCGTGTTTGTCTGAGAGATCGACATTTACAGGAAGCTCGGATTTCTCATGTGTTGTTTAGGTGTCTGAGAGATCGTCACTTAGATAATGTTGTGGGTTGTGTTGTTGACATGTGGTAATATTGATAGGTTACAAGTTGAGTATATTGAGTCAATAAGTTTAAGTTTGTGAAGAGTAGATTATATGCAATACTTGATAGTTTCTTCTATTTGAAGAATGAATTTATTTTGTGTTCATAAGTTAAATTTCCGCATTTACCGTCTAAACCCATTATAATCTAAACTCATAACTGCGGAAACTATTGAATGGCAGTTTGATATCACTAATCTATGTGGACACGATAAATTCCCGGATAAATATTTCCTAATTTTTGTTGCTTTTCGCTTTACCGCTCCAACAAAATGACGTCGTTGCCGGGGATTGGTGTTTTATTGAATTTGCATCGCAATAGTTTCTTTAGTTTTGAGCTTTGTATATATCGCACATTGTATATTCTCACTTGTTTATATAGATAATTGTATATGTTTACTATACTTGTACATGTTTTCTATACTTGTAAATTTGTTATAGTATTGTTTGTTTCCTTTCACGTTTGCTGGTGTGTGGTTAGGAATAGCCGGACGGAAGTAACTTGAAGGAACTTTCTTTAATAACAGGCGTCGAGCTTACGACGTTAAACAAGCATGTCTATTCTTTTTAGTTTTTGTTTAGTTTAGGTAGTGTGATGCAATTGTCTAAACAAATTTAGATCGGATCGGTTCTTAAATTTCAAATCTTCACTTTTAAATTTGTTTAGACAATTTCATTTGGTCTTTTAGTTTGTTAATATTAATAGTTGTGTAGCTTGAGGAATTTAAGGTGATTTTCCAAGTTTGATCATTTCGACTTGCGAGTGTATGGTAATGATTTTGTTAAAGTTTTGTACACATTCAAGGTATGTTTTTATCGCTTTCTAGACTTTAACATATTCTTGATACTTAGGCTTTTTACAACTTTTATGTCATTCATTCCTTTGTATACTTGTTCGTTTGTGAATCACTTTAGTCCCCACCTTTTTGTGAGGTAGCTTTCCATTGTTCACATATGTTGGAGACCACATTCTTGTTTTAACTGGATTTTATTATGCTTAATCTTTTATGTGTGTTGATTGTATAATTACATGAAAGTGATTAAGGCATTTTTGTTTCATTTTGAGCACAACTACCTTGGCCAAATAGTCAATTCACCTTGTGAGTGTGTGATCATTAGTACCTCCTTTGAGCCTTTTTGTCAATGTCCATGTTGTTTTTGCTAAATGCTTGTCTATGAGTGTTTGGTTCTCATTTTTGTATGGATGTTGATTCTTTGTTTTCTTGAACCCTTAACCATGATTTTTGGTTTGAATTTGTACCTTGCCTTAGAAAGTAGGGAGTATTCACATTTTGATAATATGGTTGAATTCAAGTTGGGGAGAGAATGATTGTGTACTTATTGGTTGATTGTTATGAGGTTGAAAGAAAAGAAAAAAAATTATGTGAAAAAAAAAAGTGAAAAGAAAAAGAAAGAAAAAAGAGAAAAGTTTTGAAAAAGAAAAAAAAGAGTTTGAATAATTGTGCAAATAATTATGGTGCTTTGGTGTGAAATGTGGGTTGATGAGGAAGTTTGATTGGAATTTTGTGTTTGAACTTTTGTGAGTTCATGAGGAAGTTTGATTGGAATTTTGTGTTTGAACTTTTGTGAGTTGATCACTCCCTTAGGTTTGGGCAAAATTTTGTTTCGATTAGCCTTAGGAATTATCCCTTGTTTGTTAACCAAGCCAAATTACAACCTTGAAAAGTCATTGTGATTCTTGCATTTGTGTTTTCAACATAATTTTTGGATGACTGCATAATTTAGTCTTTTGTTTGCAAGATTGTGGATGAGTGAAATTACCTTATTTTGTGTGTTTTTCATCTACCGATGATTTCATTTTGCTAGGTGTGATTCATTTTTGAACTAGTATTGTTTTAGAATGTTTGGTATATTATTTGTACTTTGCGTTTGTTTCATGTTTATGTTATCGTCGTAGTTTAGTGGTAAGTGTTTACTTTGTGTGTACCATTTTTCATTTGAGCCATACATTTGTTTCCGTTTTTCAAAACTTGTCGATTCGTGATACTTTGGTTGATCGCTTTCGTTTCTTTGAGTTGTTTGTTTCTTGTTTGAGGACAAACAAGTATAAAGTTGGGGAGAGTGTTGAGTGCCAGAAATTCGTTATTTTACTATTGTTTTGTGGCACTTATCAATTCTTTTGTATTATATTCTCTGAATAATTCCCCGCTTTTTGTATAAATATGTATAAATAGGATTTAATTGAGTTTTTTATTCATTTATATACCATTTGATAGTTTTCTATTCATTTTGTAGATATCGAGTCGCTTTTGGAGCACGAGAAATAAAGTGCCAAAGACACAGCTTCAAAACGCGCAATTTTGAGTGACGGAACCAACGAATCATGGAATAAATCTCAAAATAAAATAAAGATAAATCATCAATTTAGTTGATATTCATTCATTATTGGATAGAGCATGGAATAAGCTTTCCAACAGTTCGAACCGGGCGGAAATCAGAGTTACGGTTCTCGAGTTATGGCTGAAACAGTGCAGAAATTTTTTGTTGTACTGGTGTGTCTCGCCGGGCGAAAAAAGGGCTCGCCGGGCGAGCCCAACTGACCCAAAAATGTGCCAACTTGCTGTTTGGAGTCGCCGGGCGAAGCAATGTTGGCAGAAACGTGTTTTAAGGTAGAAAAATCACATTTTTGAAGGATTGTTGGATATTTTAGAGCTTCAATCCATCCAATAGCATTTTTTGAGTGGAATGATGCTAGAAAACACATTGGAGCTGTCAAATGGATGATCCGGGGTTGAATCCTTCATCAATCGGAGCCGACAAATCGGGAGATTTTTGGGTTTTTCTCCATTTCTTCTCTTTGTAGTTTCTTTTGTGAGTTTTGTTATGTATATACTTTGATCTCATATAGATTTGTTGACTATTATGTTATATAAAGCTTGCTTTCATATTTTTATGGTTTATTGTCTTAGATTGTTGTTTTGTTGCTATGTGTTTGAGTTGCTATAGAGATGTAGGGCTCTAACGCTTATCTAGGATGATTTTCTATTAACTTAATTACAGAGATGGATTAGGTTGATAATCACTTAGTGTCAGTGCTTAATGCATCTGAGTGGTCGTGTTTGTCTGAGAGATCGACATTTACAGGAAGCTCGGATTTCTCATGTGTTGTTTAGGTGTCTGAGAGATCGTCACTTAGATAATGTTGTGGGTTGTGTTATTGACATGTGGTAATATTGATAGGTTACAAGTTGAGTATATTGAGTCAATAAGTTTAAGTTTGTGAAGAGTAAATTATATGCAATACTTGATAGCTTCTTCTATTTGAAGAATGAATTTATTTTGTGTTCATAAGTTAAATTTCCGCATTTACCGTCTAAACCCATTATAATCTAAACTCATAACTGCGGAAACTATTGAATGACAGTTTGATATCACTAATCTCTGTGGACACGATAAATTCCCGGATAAATATTTCCTAATTTTTGTTGCTTGCCGCTTTACCGCTTCAACAGTGTCAAAGTCGAATTGCATTCTTCCATCTCAAATATCTTGAGAATTTCACTTGCATATCTTCTTTGATGCATCATCAAGCCTCTACTACTCTTGTAGAATTCGATGCCAAGGAAGTATGATATTTCGCCCAAATCCGACATTTCGAATTCCTTGTTGAGATCACCTTTAAAGCCTTCGATCTCTTTCTTGCAGCTACCTGTTATCAATAAGTCATAAACATAGAGACATAGTATAAACAATTAACTCTTGCTTCTTCTTACATATACCCCATGTTCAGTTGTGCACTTCACAAATTCTTTCTCCCTTAGGAAACTGTCGATCTTCTTATTCCAAGCTCTTGGAGCTTTCTTCAGCCCATACAGGACTTTATGCAGCCTGTACACTTTTCTCTCTTTGCCATGTTTCACAAACCCAACTAGTTGTGCAACATATACTTCTTCGTCTAAGGGTCCATTCATAAATGCACATTTAACGTCCATCTGACACATGTGCCAATTGTCCATGTTCGCCAGACCAACAACCAACCTGATCGTTTCGATCCTGGCAACAGGTGCAAAGACCTCATCGAAGTCAATTCCTTCCTTCTGAAGAAATCCTTTTGCCACAAGCCTTGCCTTGTGTCGAGTCACTTCACCTTTGGGATTACACTTCACCTTGTATACCCACTTCACATCAATTGCCTTCTTGTCTTGGGGAAATTCGACAAGTGACCAAGTATTGTTGTCTTTGATGGACTTCAATTCTTCATTCATAGCTTTCACCCACTTCGAATCCTTTAATGCCTCAGTTGTATTGACAGGTTCAACATTTGCATAGAAAGCGTAATGTACCAATTCACCTTCATCATTGACTACATCATCTGATGTAATCACACATTCTTGCAACCTTGCAGGCATGTGTCTTATTCTCTGAGGTCTGCCTGAGCCTGTATCACCTCTGACTTCTTCTTGTAGAACTTCTTCTCTTTCGACTTTAGTAGCTGGTTCGTTATAAAAGATTCTCACTGAATCCTTCTTGACATTTTCACTCCAATCCCATTCTTTAAGCTCATCTATGATCACGTCCCTGCTGATCACTACTTTCTTGTTCACTGGGTCGAACAACTTGTATCCTCCAGTCAAATGATATCCTATAAGAATCATTTGACTCGACTTGTCATCAAGTTTTATTCTTAACTGATCTAGCACATGTCTATGTGCTATAAATCCAAATACCTTCAGATGACTCAAGCTAGGCTTCACACCAGACCAACATTCTTCTGGAGTAATTCCTTCTAGATTCTTTATCGGACATCTGTTTAGAATGTATGTTGCAGTCGACACTGCTTCTCCCCAAAATTATTTAGGTAAATGTTTGCCTTTCAACATACTTCTCACCATATTCATGATGGTTCTATTCTTCCTTTCTGCAATTCCATTCTGCTGTGAAGTGTAGGGTGGTACCACCTCATGCACAATCCCTTCCTTCTCACATAACATGTCGAAGTCTTTTGACACATATTCTCCACCACCATCAGTTCTCAAAACCTTGAGCTTTCGACCACTTTGTTTTTCCACCATAGATTTGAACTTGGCAAATACCTCAATCACTTCACTTTTCTTCTTGATCAGGTAAATCCATAGTTTTCGACTAAAATCATCTATGAATGTAACAAAGTATTTGTTACCTCCATTCGAATTCACCTGGATAGGACCACATACATCAGAGTATATGATTTCGAGAATAGCCTTCGACTTACTTCCTGCATCCTTGCTGAAGCTATTCTTGTGCTGCTTCGCCTGCACACATTCCTCACATACCTCGTTTGGAATGTTGATTTCTGGCAGTCCTAAAACCATATTCTTTCTTTTCAAGTCTCTGATGTCATTGAAGTTGAGATGGCCTAGTCGATAGTGCCATATCCATTCATCTCTGTTAGCTGCAGTTGCAAGGCACTCATGCTCCATCATATTGAGTTCGATCTTGAAGGTTCTATTCTGTGACATAGGAGCCTTCAAGATTAACCTCCCATTTGCGTCGACAACTCTCATCATCTTATCTTCGATCGAAACCTTGTAGTTCTTTTTGACCAACTGCCCAATGTTGAGTAAGTTGATCTTCATGCCAGGTATGTACAACACATTGGAAATTACTGATCTTTTTCCATCTTTCCTTGTAATCATTACATCACCAATATCTTCAGCTGCTAGAGTAATGTCATTTGCAAATTTCACCATGTTCTTTATTGAGGGTTTTATGTTGACAAACCAATCTTTTCTTCCAGACATATGTGATGAGCATCCTGAATCCAAGTACCATTGATCCTTGAATTTATCTTCATCTTTGTTGTGACCATCAACAACATCTCTTCTTCTTCTTGTTTTGCAAGCTTTGCATCACTTTCTTGACTTTTATTATTTTCTGGACAAACTGTCGAATAGTGACCATACTTCTGACAGTTGAAACATTGAATGTGACTCTTGTCAGGCTTTCGACCACCACCTCTTCCTCTACCTGCAGCACCACCTCTTTGGTTGCCTTAATATGAGGATTTTTTCTGATTCGACCAATTTCCTTCTTGCTGATTTCGACAAGTCGAATTGTTGTAGCCACCTCAACCTTTATTTCCAGTGCAGCTTCCTTTGCCTTTCTTTTCGTTTGCTGACTGAGCCTGCAGAGCAACATCACTCTTTGACTTGCCTACAGCTCTTTCAGACATTCTTTGTTCATGAGATTCAAGCGTCCCTTGAAGCTCTTCTTTTGTTAACTTTGACAAGTCCTTCGACTCTTCTATGGCTACCATGATGTGGTCGAACTTAGGGGCCAAATATCTCAAAATCTTTGAGACAACATCTCTTGTTGTTAATACTTCTCCACATATCTTGATTTGATTCACTAGTTTCGTAACCCTAGTGAAGAAATCAGTTATGCTTTCGCTATCTTCCATCTGAAGCAATTCATATGTTCTCTTGTGAGTTTGTAACCTCACCTCTTTCACCTTTTCTGCACCTCCAAAATATTTTTCAAGAATCTCCCAAGCTTCTTTTGAAGATTCTATATCACTAACCTTTTCAAAATTATCTGGAATCAGACATTGATGAATTATAAAGAGAGCTTTATAATCTTTCTTCTTCAATTCTTTATAAGCAGCCTTTTCTTCCTCCTTCGCACCTTCTGCAAGCGGTTCTACACCTTCTTTTACAAGATCCCAAAGATCTTGACAACAGAATACAACCTTCATCTGCTTGCACCAATTGTCATAGTTAGCTCCTTTCAAAATTGGTAGTGTTGCTGGAAAATGCCCATTCGGATGATTCATTGCCATCGCCATTCTTCTTGCCTTGAATCGATTAACCGGAGCTCTGATACCAGATGTTGGAATTAGACTCTCAAACCTTTGAGTAATTCCTTATCTTTAAAGATGACAATGAAGAAAAATAAGAACAAAAGTTGGATTAGGGTTTGCGGAAATTAAAAGAGAAGGAAAAAGTATTTTCTGCAGAGTTTCTCTCTGCCCACAAACTGTGGAAATTCTGTTATTTACTTGCAACTGCAACTTCTGTGAATATAGGTTAATGACTTGATTACAAATAATGAGGGTTACTCCCTATTTATAAATTTAGGTTAGCTTTCTCCATAAGCCAAAGCCCAAAACTATAATAGCCCAAAATACCTATTTTGGAACTAAATCAAATCTAATATATTTTAAATCTAAATCAAATCTATCTAGATCTAAAACAAACTTATGTGTAACAAATTGTTACACACTTCGACACACCTTATGTTCAAGTAACAACCTGCCTCGACACAAGGAATTACAAATTAACACAGACGAAATCATAGTGAGAAGGTTTCCTAATTAACAAACACAATCATAGTGGAACCTTCTAACGGATCATCGATAGAAGTTATCATAAATCCTCACTGAAAATTCTTCGATAGCTAAACAATATACATGATTCATACAATACAAGCCACATAACACCATTTATCCGTAAAACACAACACACCCTCACACATACATGAATCTACAAACAAAAATTATATGGTGGCAATGATTTGGTACTTGGCCGGAGTTATATAGTGGTGGTGCAAAGGTGGAGAATGGAAATCATGATGGTTATGGTTTGTTGTGAGCTCCCATTGGTGTTGATTGTGTTTATGGTTTCAAACAAATATGTCTTTTCTCTACCATCTCCATGTTATTTTCAAAAAGATAATGATGATGATATCTTTGATTATGGTGAGAATGATGGAAGAAGAAAATATTGTTGAAGAAGGAAATGTTGGAAATAGCTTGAAAATGGATGGTATTGCATCATGTGTCTTGAGAGTTTAAGTCCCACATTGTTTTCATTAAAAAAAATTAGTGTTTATATATCTTACACAAATACAACAAATTAAAAGCTTATCAGTTGAAGAAAAGTACTAAGTAGATGGGTCTTCATCCCAAAAACTATTCTTTTTAAAAAAATTGTATTGAATAATTTCTATTTATATTTATTCAAAAAATTTAATTAAAATTATTAATTAAAAAATATTAAATAATAATATTATTCAAGTTATCATTGCCACATTATTAAAAATAAATTTTATATCTTAGTCAGCATGTCACATATGCAAAACTGAAGGGGACCAACAAAATCTCAAGTGAAGTAAAGTTTAAGCACCAAAAAGTTGAGTTTTATAATGGTAAAATATCCTTCTTGGTCCCTTATGTTAACCTTGGGGTTCATTTTGGTCCCTTAACTTCAAAAAGTGTCACATTGGTCCCTTAACTCTTCAAAAGGTGTCATTTTAGTCCTTTTGCCTCAATAGCGACGAAAAAACTCAAAAATTGGTCGCTATTTTCGTCGCTAATATGACAAAAAGGACTAAAATGACACTTTTTGAAGAGTTAAGGGACCAATATGACACTTTTTAACGTTAAGGGACCAAAATGAACCCTGAGGTTAACATAAGAGACCAAAAAGGGTATTTTGCCTTTCATAATAGGGGCTAAAAGTTTAAAAACACAAAAATAAAGGGACCAAAAGTGCGCCTAAGCCTTAATTTAATTCTTTAACTTAAATCGGTTTTTAGATATCTAAATTATAAATTATGATTTTTATTAATAATAAAAAGACTTGTAAAATAATAAACTTTATTCAAAATATGATATTTTGTAAATTGTTTTAAAACATCAAGTGAGAATAAGAAAGAAAACATGTTACAGTATTGACAGATTTTGGATGACAGCAACAAAGGTCTGGAGTTACGTATACGGTCAAGTGGGCAGTTTGCGAGCATCTGGTTGGGTCGGTTCAGTTTTTGGATGCTTTTTATTGTGATAATTTGTATTCTACGACCTAATTGGACTTTTAGAGTTTTGATAATTATAAATATGATTCTCTCTCATTTATTGTTAGTAAGAGTTGAATAAGGTGTAGAAATCCTAGTGAGAAGCAATGGTAGAAATTCTTAAGATTTTATTCTTCGCATTTGACACTCTTTGGAATTCTTAAAGGAGTTTGAGAAACTCATTAAACACCTTGAATTTGTGTGATTCATACATCCAGAGTTTGAAAGATTGAGAAACGATTGAATAAAAAGTAAAGTTTGTTCTTGAGAACTTTTGTGGTTCTATAAGCTATGCCAATAACTATGGACTTGACTGTGGTTTTAATGATGACAAAACAATAAGGAAAAATAATCACGAGCTTCGTTAAGGAAGAAAAATATTCAAGAAAATTAAAAAATAAAGCTAAAAAAAGGTTATGATGTTTGGTGAAAAGAAGGTCAAATACTAAGACCAACATCAAAGGAGCTGAAGTCTTCGAAAGTGTGAGTAATTCTCAAGGTACTAATGTAATGCACGCACACTTAAAATATTTTTACAAACTTCATCTCTTTTAATATATTCTGTAAAAGCAAATTTGGCCTTATGCTAGTCAATTAGAAAGATTATCTAATCAATTAGGAAGTAAAAATTCACTTTCTAACCAATTAGAACATGCGTATAATCAATTATGGAGCGAAGACGCCACCTAATTGATTAGGAATCCTCTTAATATACTATGCTTCGAACATGGTTATTTTCTTTCCAAAATAACTAGGTTTAATTGATTAGCATTGCAGGCTAATCAATTAGAGTGCGGGCTCGACCCAATTTTCTTTCCTTTTTTGGCCAATTTTTTCATATATAAAGGTGGTTTTGTGTTTACTTATAAACACAATAAATGCAATATTATAATCTTATCTCTTACTCATTCTCTTTTTAGAAACAATTTATACACTTTATATTATTTTAGTGTTGAGAGAGCGAAAAACTTAAAGTAAGAGTTGTGTAATTGTTATTTGAATCAGATCATACTGTATTTGTAAATCAAGAGATTTTTTTTTCTCTTGTAACATTGAAATTTCTATAGATATTACGACTTGAACCTGAGTGAAATTAGGGTGTAACAAGGTTATGGGAAGATCATGGGATAAAAGTTCAAATTGATAGTGAAAGTCTCAAGAAGAAACTCTTGGGCATTGGAGTAGGCCGCGTGGCTTAAGATCGAACTAGTATAAATCCTAGTGTTCACTTTCCTAACTCTTCTCTTTTACTTTCTAGTGATTTATCTTCTATGTTTAAATCTCAACTTCTTCTCTCTTATTAAAATTAACCACGTTAAAATCAATCTTTATGTAAAAGGTTTCAAAAACTATATAGCTCAATTCACCCTCTCTTGTATTTGAAGTTACTTTGTCAATAAGTGATATTAGAATCAAACTTATGTTATAAGACTAATACTCTTAGAAGGTAGGATCAATTCAAACAATTCATTGAACAAACCTCCTTCCTATAATAGAGAGGGCTATGATTATCAGAAAGATAAGATGAAAATCTTTATATAGGGGAGGAATTTTAATATCTGAATAGTTTATTAAAATTAGTTTGTTTATTTCCATACATCAAGTTAATGGAATTGTGGAAAATGGACTTAGAAAATTTAGACCGAAGAGGAAAAAGAAAGGGTGCATGCAATACAAATTGAAATCTTAAACTATTATCATTATCGCTCTTCATATTGATGAATTTTTTTTGTTCATTTTTCTCCCCATAATATAGAATATAGTGAACAAATTGATCCATAAGTACGAGTTGTTTATAATGAAACATGAAAAATATATCCAGCTCTAGTAAAAACAATTTATAACATTTTTAATATTTTAAAATCTCTAGGCAAAACTTTTTAAAGTTAAGATTTAGTTAACAAAGTCCTTAGATGCATAAACCGTAGTTGGTAACCTAAAGTCACTTTTATTTCTGAATCTAAAGACCTGTCTTCTATGTATTTGACTACAGTGGTTGAAAAATTGAAAGAACATGAGATTGAGCTAAAAATGAACAAAGTGACAAGAAGAAGAAAAGTCTTGCACTCAAAATCAAAGAAATCAAATATTCCTAATATGATGAAGACATTAATCTATTAGTCTACAAGTTTAAAAATTTCACAAGGCACAAGAAGATACCTAAAAGTTTTCAACACAAAAATGATTAAAGATCTTCGTTCGTGACAATATGTTTTTAGCGTGGAAAGAAATATCACATAAAGCCAAATTATCCATGTTAAGTCTATGATTTTATGATTGGCAGCAATTTTATTAAAACATGTATCACAAAAAGATGTCGAGCAAGATGTCGTGACATGTTAATCAGACATTGTAGCAAGGTGCATTTTTACTTAGAAGATTTGGTTTATTTAAATGTGAGATTCTCTGTTATTTTATCTCACATATTTTTGCATTACAAGTAGGATTAATTTCGGAACAATTGTTTCTATTCCCTCCGTGCACTTGTTTCATAAAATAAAATGTGGAGACATTTTAGGAAACATTCTATTTTGTCCAGAAGATTATGCAGAAGATTTGCAGCTACTGTTTTGGATATCTGTTTCATTTAAATGAAGAGCCCAACGCCCATGCTTTTCAATAGCTATATAAATGATGGTTCTAAACCTTATTCAATAATTAAGCAGTACATGTGAGAGTAATATTTTAGGGTTTAGTTTGTTCTTTGTTCTTTGTGATCCACTCTATAGTAGAGTTGGATTGTGTTTATTGTGAGTCATTCATGTATCTCTTAGATGCTTGAATTGGACTTTGTTTGAGTTGTGATTTGTCAATCACTCATAAGCTTTTAAGCAAAAGTATATTGTGTGTCATATAAGTGTGTCTTCTATTATTTTGATTAAAGTTTTTATCACTATTGTGTGATTGAGGGGAAGTGAGAGGGGTCTCATATCTATGAGTGTCTTAGATAGAAATAACACGGGTAATGATTAGGTGCGAAGATTGTAAACCGGAAGTTGTTTATTTGGGATTCAAACTAATACTATTATAGTGGATTTCCTTCCTAACTTGGATGCCTTTAGATGTAGGTGATGTTGCACTGAACTGGGTTAACCATTATCTATATTATTTACTTTCATTAGTTTACCCTACTTGCATAATTGATCTTGTTGTTGTGACTGATCTGATATTAGTGTCGTGATATTTGGTTCGACATCTAACATTTGTGTACCAGACTTTCAATTGGTATCATAGCGGGCACTCTATTCTGTTTTGGGTGAGCTCCAGGTAACATATTTTATGGTACTATGGAAAAGGAAGGAGGAAATACTAATAGACCACCTATTTTGGATGGAACCAACTATGACTACTAGAAGGCACGTATGGTGGCTTTTCTAAAACATATGGATAAAAAAACCTGGAAAGCTATTATCAAAGGTTGGGAACACCCTGTGGTGAAGGATAAAGATGAGAACGCATATGAAAATCTAGAAGAGGATTGGTCCAAGGAAGAAGATGAACTTGCTATTGGAAATTACAAAGCTTTGAATGCCCTATGCAATGGAGTTGACAAGAATATATTCAGGTTAATAAACAACGGTACTATGGCTAAAGATGCTTGGGAAATTCTCATAACCACTCATGAAGGCACATCTAAAGTGAAGATGTCTAGACTTCAGCTTCTCACTACCATATTTGAGAATCTAAAGATGAAAAATGATGAGAGCATTCATGACTTTCGCATGAATATTCTTGAAATAAAAAATTCATCTAGTGCCTTGGGAGAAAATATATCAAAAGAAAAAATGGTCAGAAAAACTCTCAGATCTCTGCCTAAGAGATTTAACATGAAGGTAACAACCATTGAAGAAGCCCAATACATCAGCAGCATGATAATGTATGGACTTGTTAGGTCAATTCATACATTTGAATTGGCTATTAATGACAAATATGAAAAGAAGAATAAGAGAATATCATTTGTATCCAACACTAAAGATGAAGAGGGTCAATGTGACCTGGATACTGATGAAGGAATGTCAAATTCCATTGTACTAATTGGGAGGCAATTTAATAAAGTATTGGAAATAATTTAAAGGAAGTCATGGCCTAATGTCAAGAAAATTTCACCTGACATCACCAAGTCCATATGTATAACTAGAAAAATCATCTATAACCATATAGGCATACCTCTTTCCACCCAAGCTTTCTATCTCCATTGGTCTTATTAATTCCATATGAAGAAGTTCCATCAATTTGGAAGTAGTCTGATGTTGCAACATTGTGTGTGACATCATGGTTTGCTTCTTAGTTTCACACTCAACACAGAATTTCCCTTCTTCAATCTTGAGTTTTGGAATTCCTTTAATGGCTCTTCCAGATATGATTTTCTTTCTTCTTCTGAGATCGAGGTGTCCAAGTTTCTAGTGTCATATCTTCATTTCATCCTCATTGGTTGTTGTATATGTGAAAGGATAGGCAATTATTTGAGATTCTCACAAGTAACAGTTGTCTTTAGACCTTATGCCCTTCATAAGAACAACATCTTTCTCATCTTTGACTAAACATTCTCTTTTGAAGAAATTGACCAACAACCCTTGATCACATAGCTGACTAATGCTAATAAGAATAGAATCTATTCCTTTCACATTAAGAACATCTTCTAAATTTAGAGAACCAACACACATCAAATTTATGACTCCTTTGATTTCTCCTTTAAACCCATCATCAAATCTGATAACACCTGTGGGATGATGTCTAATATTCACTAATAACTTCTGAACCCTTGTCATATGTCTAGAGCAATCAATGTCAAAGTAGCAGTCTTCTTTATTTGAAGCTCTAAAAGAGGTGTGAGCTATGAGATTGACATCTCTTTCTTTGACACTTCTCTTTTTGCTGACTTGACCAGCCTTAAAATGAGCTAAAGATTTTTTATCTCCAAAAAATTTATAACATAAAGGCTTAATATAGCCATACTCACCATAATACTGACATATCCAAGTTGAAGAATTGGATTTTATTGGAGTTTCATTAAGTCTGCCAATACGTTAGAACATGTGGTTGGACATGTTGACCAATCTTTTCTTTTGAGAAGGAAGGCACTTTTCTACAAATCTTTTATGCTGTTGGTTATCAACTGAATGATTAACCTTTGTATCTTCAGCTTTTTCAATCATATCAGCTCCATTTTCAATCATTTTCAAAGAGTTTGCCACGTTGTCAAGCTTGGAATTTGAAAAGTTTACTTCACTTTAAAGATGAGAAACAGTACATAGAAGCTTATTCTTTTCATTTTCCAATTCAACTATGATCTTTCTTTGTTCTTTTTTTGTCGTGAGACTCTCTTCACACCTGTCACAAGCATCCTTGTAGAACACATCCAGATCTTTATAGAGATCATTCTCATCACAAGATTCTACTTCATCTGCCCATATGTTAGAAAGGGCCATAACCAACTTGTCAGTTTCAGTTTTAGACTCATCTTCTGATTCATCATTATTAGACCAGGATACAGTAAATCCCTTTTCTGTTTCTTGAGAAAAGTGGGACATTCTGGTCTTATGTGACCAAAACCTCCACACTCGTAGCATTGAACACCTTTACTTTGATTGGACCTCTCTTCAGGTTTGTGTTATTCTAAGAATCATTATCATTCCCGATGTCAGATGAGATGTTCTTGACATCTGGTCTTACTCTTCAATCCATTCTCTTCAAAATTCTATTGAATTGTTCGTTTTCTCATACTTGTCACTAATAGCCAATTCAAAAGTTTGAAGTGAGCTAACAAGTTCATCAACCCTCACAATGCTAATGTCATGAGCTTCTTCAATGGTTGTCACCTTCATGTCAATTTTCCTAGGTATGTACCTAAGAGTTTTTCTTACAAGCTTTTCTTCTGACATCTTTTCTCCTAGGGCACTAGATGCATTTGATATTTCAAGAACCTTCATGTGATATTCTTGAATAGTCTCATCATCATTCATCTTTAGGTTTCCAAATTTAGAAGTGAGAAGCTGAAGTCTAGACATATTCACTTTATACGTGCCTTCATGAGTTGTTATGAGGATTCCCAAGCATCCTTGGCTACAATACATGTGTTAATCAACCTGAAAACATTCTCGTATACTCTATTGAATAGAGCATTCAAAGCCTTGGAATTTCCAATAGCTAATTTATTATCCTCATCAGACCAATATTCTCCAGGTTTTAAGGACACATTCCCCTCTTTGTCCTTCTCAACAGGATCCTCCCATCCTTTCAAAACAGCATTCTAAGCTTTGATGTCCATGGGTTTCAAAAAAACCACCATTTTGACTTTCCAACAAGCATAATTTAAACCATATAACAGAGGTGGTCTATTGTTGTATCCTCTTTCTTTGTCCATAGTACTAGAAAATATTCTCCCTAGAGCTCACCTAATAGACAGAACAAGGTGCCTACTCTGTAGCGTTCTCGGAATTGCTGCTACTACTGCCCTGCAGCCCACTGCCGATGCATTCTCCTTGCATGATCATGACCAAAAGTGTATTCTCATCCTCCACCTCTTGTCTAGCAACCTTAGCTTCATCTCTTTGAGATTCCCTTTGTTTTGCATTACATTATCTTGCGAAATGATCAAGTTTTTGACAAATAAAGCGTTGTACCTTACTCTTGTCGAACTTCTTGATTTCACCCTAAAGTTACCTTGATCTTCGATACAACATTCTGCTTCGAAACAATTTCTCCACAGGACTTAATTTGATTCACCAATCACATAATTTGCGTTACGTAATTGTTGATTGTCTTATTCTCCTCCATTTGAATCAATTCAAATTTACGATTGTGAGTTTGTAACCTCACCACCTTTGCCTTGTCAGCCTTTGCACATGCCTTTTCCAAGATTTCCCCCGCTTCCTCTGCCAATTTACAATCGCCAACTTTCTCAAAGTTCTTACCATCCACAAATAGATGGATTAAAAAATAACGCTTTATAATTTTTCTTCCTTTCTTCCTTATATGTAGCCTTTTGTGTATTTGTTGCGCCTTTGACAAGATTCACCTCATTCTTGATCACTTCAAGAACATTTTGGTATCCAAACTAAACCTTTATTTGCTTGCACTATTTGTCACAATTCTTCGCATCAAGGGTTGATATATTTGTGGGGAATCTATCATTGGAGACAGTATTCATGTTGCACATTAGGTGTATGCGGAAAAGAACCAGGCTCTAATACCATTTGTTGGCACAATTCGGGGGGGGGGGGGAGTTAAACGAGGAGCATTTTTACACTTGGAGACTATCTTTAGGAGCAACACACCTTTGAGAGAGACACACACACACACACACACACACACCACATATTCACTCAAAACCTTAAGGTTACAGGTGAGTGAGTTCTCTTATAAATGCTCAAGTCTCCACATTCCTATCCAACGTGGGGCTTCCCCATACTACTCACACTTGTAATTCTTTTTTAATATTGTCCTCTAGTGTATGTCTATCCACAATTCTTCCCCTCAAGTGGAAGCTCTTTATGTGTGAGTCTATTTACAATATCCCCCTAAAGTGGAAGCTCTTTCTGTGCGAGTCTATCCATAATGCCCTATCTTAAGTGAAAGCTCTTTCTTCTATATACACTTGTACCACTGTTATTACTTTTTTTCTCAATGGGCCACCTCCTACCCAGTAAGGAATACCGATACAAGTAAGCCGGTCCCTTCACTCAAAACCAGACTCTAATACCAAATGTTGAAACATGCAATCACACAATTAGTGAACAATGGATGATTTAAGATATATGAAGAAGATAATGAGAGAAGAATATAATTAGAGAGAGATAATTGAGGGTCAGAATGAACAATTGCATTAGTTTGAGATGATGATGCTTCCAAGGTATTTATACAAGTGTTACACAATAATTGGGGACCTAAAACAACTCACTAAAGTACAAGAGAAAGCCATAAATCAAACACATAACCAGTTAATACAATCCGTTAATTGGTTACACAGACCAAAATAGAATCCACAAACTGTCAGGTGTAATCGGTTAATGCCAACTCAAAAGTACCTTTCTTGCTTCCAGAAGTGTTTTTTCTTCCAGTTGTAATCAAGTACCCCCCTTATTAACCGATTACTGCACTTGAATTATCAAGATTTAATCCAACACCCATTGTCATCCTTAGTTGTCTTAGAAATTTCCAAAATCATTTAATGCAATTGCGATGAGTTGGATGCAGAAAAAAAGGCGGGGAAGTAGATTAAGTTTGATAAAAATATAATTTATAATACATTAAAATTACTATTATAAAATGAATTTAATGGACAAACACTGAAATTTTGTACGGTCGTTCAATAATAACCCAATAATATGCTAAACCATTCAAATCGTTTTAAAATATCAGTATGATTCGATAGGATCATCTCACTGATCAATTATATTTAAAGCATATGAAATAATACTTAAAAATTATTAAATAAAATTAATAACCACTATTAAAAAAAAGTTAAAACCACCGCCTCTATATTTGATGTCCATGTATAACTATTAACTGAACTTATTTAACGGACTAATAAAATAAAGGGATAATAGCTATTTTACCCCCTGCCATATTAGCGAGGTTTGAAAAAACCCCCTGTAAAAAAAAAATTTAGATTCCATCCCTAACATTTTCAGATTCATGCATATTGGCCCCTCCCCCCAACCAGTCACCAGAATCTTCATTATTTTAATAATTTTTTGAGTTTTTTTAGTAGCACACGTGGATTAGATGATGAGTTGGCACAGTAATTGAAAGTAGTCGCGGTAAAAAAATTGGATTAGATGACAAACCTTAATCCCAAACTGAAAACCCTAAAACAAATTAGGTTAAATAAAGTCATCTTCTTCTTCTCCTTTCTTCAACAGCAGCCGAGAAACCCAATGTCCTCTTCTTCTACATAGACAAAGTCATCTTCTTTCTACTAGCAAAACCCTCGATCTTCCTTTGCCGTATTCCCCGCGTTGCATTCTCATCTTCGTCTTCATGGAAGAAAGCTCAAACACAAGCATCCTCTCTAATGGAAGAACAAGACCCAAATGTGGACACGATCTTCCAATGAAAATGTTTATTTTCAAATCCAAAGCAAATCCAGGGAGAAAATACTAGAAATGCAAGCACTGGGGGGTTAGATTCATTAGCTTTCCAATTTTTTATTTCTTCTACTTATACTGATTTCCAGCAATTTGGAACATAACTGTATTATGTGTTTGCAGAAAGAGGAGGATTGCGAGCTGTTTCTATGGGATGATGAGTATTTTGGAGTGGACGTTTCAAAGGAAGATCGTTTGGTCTGTACGTGCGAGACTGTGGCTCACCAGATTAAGATGCTCACGAAGGAGGTGGAAGACTTGAAGATTACTATTGACAACACTAGAAAAGTAGTGAAATTTGTGATATCAATAGTTGCTTGTTACTGGGTTTTTTATGTTATAGGCTTAGGAAGAATGTAAGGATATCTGTTATAGGCTTAGGAAGAATGTAAGAAACATGATGTATGAGTCCTGTGTAACTCAAATTTCTAATGTGAATCAATGTTGCTCAATTATATGTAACAGACCATATTCAATTGTTATTTCAGATTGTTGTGAATCAAGCTTAATTTATATGATAGCTTAATTTCAGATTGTTGTGAATGAAGCTTAATTTATATGATAGCTTAATTTCAGCTTGTTGTGAATAAAGCTTAATTTATATGATAGCTTAATATTATATGCCAAGGTTTAAAATGCCATGATAGTAAGCTTAACTTATGTGCCATAACAGATGGCTCATAACAGACTGCCATAACAGTTGCATAACAGACTGCCATATTATATGCCAAGGTCCAATTGATAACAGTTGCATTATCAAAATGCCATATCAAAATACCATAACACCAGACTGCCATATCAAAATGCTCATTCTTATTGCAATCAAAAACAAAATAAGGCTCATAACCCAGATTGCAATAACAGTTGCATTAGAATAAACCAGATTGCAATAACAGTTGCATTCTTATTACAAAATGCTCTTTCTTATTGCAATAAAAAACAATTAGAATAACAATAACATAATGCTCATAACCCAGATTGCAATAACAGTTGCATTACACTATAACAGGCATAGAAACCTTAACAGTTGCATTACAATGATCAATAACACTATAATATTGATAACAGTTGCATTACAATGATCAATAACATGATCATTACATGTTCATTACAAAATAAGGCATAGAAACCTTAACATGATCATTACATGTTCATTACAAAAAGAGGCATAAACAATAAATTCCCCTAATAACATGTTCATTACAAAGTATCATTGGGACAGATTTCTTTCAATTTCTACCCATGTTTTCAATTTTGGTTTCCTTGGTGCAGTTTGTTCAGGATCTGGTGCAGCTTGTTTCCTTGGTTCAGTTTGTTCAGTAGAGGGTGTGGGATTGCAGACTTGTGATAATTCTTCTTGGTGCAGCATAGCTTCAATTACAGCATCTATTTCAGGATCATCATGATTTTCAGTAGGTGCAGCTAGAGCTGTCAAATGGGCCGGCCCGGCCCAGCCCGCTTCGGCCCGGTGGGCCAACGTGTTTAAATGGACTGGCCCGGCCCAACCCAATTGCTAAATGGGCCATATAAAATGAGCCCAACCCATTTTTCAAAGGCCCGTGCGGCCCGATGGGCCAGCCCGGCCCGTATTTCAATATTATAATTTCAATTTTATAAAAAGGATGTAATGGATAAATGCAATACAACATAAGTTGAGAGTCATCATAAACGTATATAAGTGATGTTTAAAATATTTATCCATAAATATATATTAATACCACAAAATCATCCATGTAAAAGTATAAAGTAACTTAATATTATCACCAATACTTATCAAATTTTCTCTACATCTCACAACCATTTTCTTGATCACATCATTTTGAAAATATATCTTAATCATCTTTAAATTTTCTTTTTGACTTGAGAACACATTTATGAAATCATATCTTATCTCAATCTTTTTTCTTCAAAATTTACCAAAATCTTTTTTTAATGGGCCAGCCCGAAGCCCGCTTGGCCCGGCCCAGCCCATAAAAAACATAGGCCCAGTGGGCTGGCCCAAAAAGACAGGGTCGTGTTTTTTTAAGGTATTTTGCGGCCCAGCCCGCGCTAAATTATAGGGCTTCTGGGCCGGCCCAATGGGCCGAGCCCATTTTGACAGCTCTAGGTGCAGCTTCATCATTTCCAATAGGTGCAGTTTCATCATTTCCAGTAGGTGCAGCTTCATCATTTCCATGAGGTGCAGCTCTATTATTTCCAGCAGGTGCAGCTTTGGCTCTTGGTGCCTTTCTCTGAAAATCATGCAATTTATTATAAGCAACCAAGTGTTTACAACAAGTTAATAAATTGAATAAAGGTATTTAGTGGTTTACCTTTCTCTTTAGTGCATTAGGGTTTTGTTCCTTGCTTTTGCATTTCCTTGAGTTATGCCCAAACTGATCACACTTGGTGCATCTATATGAAATACCAGGCCTTCTCTAGTATAGAACTTGTCTACATATGACTCTGGATTCAAACTTTGATAACTCATGGCAGACACAGCATGCATACATGGTATACCCACTAGTTCCCAAAAACAACATGAACATGTTTTTTTCCCAAGATCAACTATAAACTGTTGGCCATTGAATGGGTGATGCACCTGCCAGATGTCACCCATACTCCAAGTAGGGAGCCATTGACCACTCATTGAGACTTCCTTGTCTAGTCTCTTCCTAGGCATTGGCATAATATTGTGATTCCACTTGCCTAGCTTTTCTATCTACACCAACATATTTCCTCTCTACACCAACATCTTCCATAAGTAATTGCAAGAACCACCTCCAACTTTCTTTTGATTCAGTCTCCACAACTCCAAAAGCCAATGGATAATACTGGTCATTTGGATCCCTAGCCACAGCTACTAAGAGTTGACCTCCATACTTTGATTTAAGATGGCATCCATCGACACCAATGAAAGGCCTACATCCATTAACAAATCCCTTCTTGCATCCATCCAAGCAAAAGTAAAACTTAGCAAATCTTGGTTGAATAGTAGGCAGAGGCCTCTCCACATCAATCTTAGTAGTATTCCCAGGACATTGTTTTTTTAGCTCTGCTGCATACCTCCATAACATAGTGTATTGCCTAGTTGCATCTCCTTCAACTATTTCTTCAGCCAAGCATTGTGCTCTCCATGCTTTGCCTTTAGTGATACCCACAACATATTTCATCCTCATTTCAGACATTATTTCAGACACTTTTACCTTTCCCATGGACTTCCTTTTTTCCACCACTAGCTTTGATACCCACTTTGAGTTGGCTGATTTGTTATTTAAAACCCTAGCACAACTATGTGTCCCCACCCATGTTTTTAGTTGGTAAGTGTGTCTGTCACCAACTTTACTACACAAAGCCAAAAAACCACATTTGCCCTTACACTCCACCCTAACCCTATAGTTTTCATTTTTTACAAACCTTATCTCTCTTCCATTAAGAACAGACCATTCCCTAATAGCATCTTTGAACTCCACCAAAGAATTAAATTCCATTCCTAACTTGAATTTGAAGTCTTTATTCATCAACTCACTTCTAAACTTTTCATATTTTGGATTCTTTTCATCACCACTATCATCGGGATCAGAACTGTCCAATTCCTCACTACAATAATCAACATCATCTCTTGGGATATTAGTGGAGTTCTTGCTTGAGGTACAACCAAACAGATTAGATGGAACAAATACCTTGACTTTGGGTGATTGTTCAGTCATCTTGCTTTTCTTGCTAGCACATCTCTTGTAACCAACTGAATTGCCATTCACCACAAGCCTTCTACCCTCTGTGGAACTGTCTACTTCCACTTCAGCATAATCAACATCAACTTCAGGGCCTGCTTGTTCAACTTCAGGGGCTGCTTTTTCTTCCTCGTAACCTTCATTTCCTACTGTTGTTCTCTCTTATTCACTATCGTCAAACAATTTTCCTTCAACATCACTGTCATCACCGCTGCTGCCATCATTTTCTTGCATAGGGTTACAAACAGTTGGCACAGGAACCTTGCTTACGGTATCCACAACATTGTGTTCAACCCATATATGACCTTCTACGTTATTATCGATACAATGTGTGGCAATTTCCATAGCTTCTTTGTCATCAGTGACGTGGAAGTAACTATCATCAACACCAGGGATCTTCCTCCACAGTCTAAAACCATCTATACCCCAATCTTTAACTAAACTAATAGCTTCAAAGTAGCTCCAAGTATCCAGGTCTTGTTCATGAACAGTAGTTTCGTCCCCACCCTTGTAGAAGATGAACCTTTCACGCACAAATTGACCCCCATGGTGAAATACGACACTGATCGTGGACATTTCTGAATTTTAACATAAACAAATCGCATTAGGGACCACAAAATTGGTTTGGGACCACAACAGAATTAAAAAAATGTTCAGAACAACTCAATCTTTTAACGCACACAAAAACAAGGTTTAAAAATAAATTTACCTTATGAACGGAAGATCATCAGTGCCTTGCTTCAAATATCGATTTGCAGGTGGTTGATGTGGAAGATGAACATTTAGGTTTAACGTTAACAAGCTGCGAATGATTGTTTTAGGGTTTTCGGATTGGGATTAAGGTTTGTCATCTAATCCAATTTTTTTACCGCGACTAATTTCAATTACTGTGCCAACTCATCATCTAATCCATGTGTGCTACTAAAAAAACTCAAAAAATTATTAAAATAATGAAGATTCTGGTGACTAGTTAGGGGGAGGGGCCAATATGCATGAATATGAAAATGTTAGGGATGAAATCTAATTTTTTTTTTACAGGGGTTTTTTTCAAACCTCGCTAATATGGCAGGGGGTAAAATAGCTATTATCCCTAAAATAAAAATAAGTATTAAAAAACATGTAAAATATAATTAAGTATTAAAAAACATGCGGTTAAAATTCTGTTAAAATTCAATCAAATCCAAATAATTTTCATACAAAAATATAAAAAAAACATTCAATAATAGAGTTTAATTTTGTATGCAAGTACCATCATTATTCATAGGCAGAACTGTATTACTACTATGCTGTAACCAGAACAGCTAGCTGCTACTATTATCATTGTCTGCCCAAAACAAATGTTGTCAGAAAAAAGTTGTATAATAGTATTAACATGTCAATAGTAAAAATCAGTAAGAATATATAACGAATAAAGTAGCACCCACTACTAATTTATATTTTGCTAATTTCACATACGTTTTCAAGCCTATATTTACGGAAAGAAAACTTTACACTAAAATACACATCAAGCCTCAAATATACTTGTTTTTTTTCCCTATCTCCTTTGTATCTTTGTTACTTTTCTTCGTAAGATATGAAAAGGAAATCTTTGAAGAGGAAGGGGGGCGTTTGCAAAATCCTATCTTTGGAGCAATAAATTGACTCCAAGATCCGTTTGTGTTCATTAGTATCTAACTTCAAACCCCAAAAATCTCTTTCCCACTTATAATCCACAAAGTAATTAACCGATAAAAGCCTTTTAAAAAAGTTGAGAATAAAAGAATCTTAATATACACCAAGATACGATACCATAAAAGAAAAAATACCATATTTTGACGCAACAAGAAAGAAATTACCTATTTGGATAAGCCTATTTTGTTTCTCTTTCTCCACCATTGATCTTTTAGCCGTAATGCTTAGAAAGAACTCACAAGTTAGGCAAAGAATGTATTTTTCTTTATTTTTCCTCTATTTTTTTTTGTCTCTCAAATAAACAAAACCCTCAAAACCCCACCAATAAAGCAACTAATTTTTTTTAATTTAATAATAATTACCGCAACCATTATTAGTATCAACAAACCTAGTTTATAAAATCCCAACCCAATTCCCAAAAATTTCCAGCTTCTTAAGTAATGTTGTTGAGTATTGAAAAGTAAGACATCTGAAACAAAAAAAGAACAAAAAAAAAAAAACAAAACTTTCAATTTCTTCCTCTTAACTTGCTTGCTTACTTACCTCAATACCCCAACAACAAAAACAACAACTTCTCTTACACAAGTCATTATTGTTGTTGTTGAAGAATGCTTCTTCCTATGAGTTGCATTCTTTTAATATGTCTCTTGAGTTCTTTCTCCATCCAAATCAAAGCCACTAAAACCTTTTCAAATCTCACCTTACCCCACCAACATCCTTACCCTGAAGCTGTGGTTCATGAACTTCAACAGTAAGTTAACTCAAATTCAAACTACATTTCTTCATTCTTTAACGAATTTTCAACATATACTTTATTTTTTATTGCAGGAAAATCAATGTGTCACTTTTTAGAAGAGAACTACTCGGAAAAACACAAGGCGGATGTTTAACTGGAAATCCAGTAGATGATTGCTGGCGCTGCGACGCAAACTGGGCGGCGAACCGTCAGAAGTTAGCAGAATGCGGAATCGGATTCGGACGCGCCGCCATGGGAGGTAAAAACGGCCAGATCTATGTTGTTCATGACTCCTCCGACTCCGACCCGGCGAATCCCGTTCCAGGCACACTCCGTCACGCGGTTATCCAAGACGAACCTCTCTGGATAATCTTCTCCGCCGACATGACGATAAACCTCCGCCACGAGCTTATCTTCAACAGCTTCAAAACCGTCGACGGCCGCGGCGCGAACGTTCAAATCACCGGTCACGGTTGCATCACACTCCAATATATCTCAAATGTTATCATCCACAACATCCATGTTCATCACTGTAAACCCTCCGGGAACACTAACATACGCGCGAGTCCAACGCATGTAGGGTTCAGAGGAATTTCCGACGGTGACGGAATATCAATCTTCGGTTCTAGAAACATCTGGATCGACCATTGCTCGTTATCTTACTGTACCGACGGATTAATCGACGCTATAATGGGGTCCACTGCTATAACGATTTCGAATAACCATTTTGGTCATCACGATGAGGTTATGCTTCTAGGGCACAACGATAAATATACTCCTGATAGAGGAATGCAAGTTACGATTGCGTTTAATCACTTCGGAGAAGGACTTGTTCAGAGAATGCCACGGTGCAGACTCGGTTACATCCATGTCGTTAACAACGATTTCACGCAGTGGAAAATGTATGCTATCGGTGGTAGTGCTAACCCTACTATCAACAGCCAGGGTAACCGTTACACCGCCCCCTCTGATCCAAACGCGAAAGAGGTATGCAGTGGTGATGGTGGTGGTGTTTATTTTTCCTAATTTACCCTTTTTGGTTTGAATAGTGTTTTACTTTTTCTAGTATTTTTTTCATCTTACTTTATTGGAAATGTAATTTAATTTAATAGCTTGTTGTTTAGTTATTTGACTCATGTCTGTAACGAATATATGCTTGTTTTGGTGTTAAGTTTTACTCGAGTCGGTGGCGCGTGAAATGAAAGTGCTATCTTAATGGTTAGTTTTGTTTTTCAGGTGACTAAGCGCGTGGAGACAGATGATAAAGAGTGGAGTGATTGGAATTGGAGGACGGAAGGAGACGTAATGGTAAACGGAGCGTTTTTCGTGCCGTCGGGAGGTGGGATGAGTGCACAGTACGCGGAGGCGTCGAGCGTGCAACCCAAGTCCGCTGTGCAAATCGATCAGCTCACCATGTACTCCGGTGTTTTCGGTGATCCCAGGTACACCACCTCCCTTTTTTCATCTTATGTATTGTTTTAGAAAATTAATTTTTTTAATTGCTAGAATGAAATATATATATATATATATATATATATATATTATTAATTTAAATGCGGAATAGAATGCCCTAAGTCCCTAACAACGGATATTACCTGTCTTATTAACTGGCATATTAAAAAGGTTAATATAGTCTTTTCAATTAAATAATACTCCCTCCGTCTCATAATAAGTGTCCCATTTGCAGTTTTTCTTTGTCTCAAATTAATTGTCCATTTACAATTCCAATGCATCAATCATTATTATTTTTCCACTATTATACCCCTATTTATTAACTTTCACGTTATTCAACTTCTATTAATAGGGGTATTCTAGTAAATGACATTAACTTTTTTACTAAAATCAACACATCCAATCATTTTCTTAAAAACCGCGCATTGCTCAAATGGGACACTTATTATGAGACGGAGGGAGTATCTTATGATGGAAAAGGTTACTATCGTCTTTTTGGTATATGATTAATTTACGGGAATGTCCTTTCTCTCTGAGTACATGGTCCCACTAGTTTTTTTTCTCTTGTGTTTTATAAAAAAGAAAATACACATGGTGTTGTTAGTTGAGGAACGCGGTACAGCACAAGAACAACTAAACACAAGTTGTTGATGAGTAGTGTAGAGTAGAGTAGCGTGAAAAGGTGCGAGGAATATTGTTATTTTAACGTGGTTCCACTTTCATTTCACTGTCTTGCTGTTTCCAAAACATGGGTTTAAGCGTAATCTAACTTTTTGAGGTAAAACAAGGTTGGGATTTGTAAAAAAAAACTAGTACTACCAATTTTAATAATTTAGTGAATCGGAGTAAAGTGGGACTTTTTTTTGCCTATGCACGTGATCATGAAGTAATTGGGAATCTCTTATCATGGCCCAACAGACATATGTCTGTATTCGTCCTTTTCTCTTGTTCTTTTGTATTAAAAAGTTGAGCATGTATGAGATAAAACACCTTTGTTTGTGTGGGGAGTAGTGAGCTGATTTTGAAAGATGAAACTTCTTTTAGATAGATTGATAGTCACAGGGCACTGTGGATTTGGGTAGTCTACTTGGAAGATGTGAGGTAGTTTGTGATATTCGTTTTGAGTAGGGTGTAAACATTTTACGGTAAAAAGCGTGTAAAGTTTTTTTTAAAGCGTTTTAAGTGAAGTGACATAATAGGACCAGAGCCATCTTAATTTTTTCGGAAATTCTAGGTAAGTTAACCACGATTTAGGTGAGACAAATTAAGTAGAGGTTTTATTTCATCGTGGTTAAAGTGTGATAAATATTTTGAAGCTATTTTTTGTGACGGTTTAACCGTGACAAATTAAGGGTCACGTGTGATAGCCCACTTGCACTCCATTAAAGATGGCCATGAACTGGACCTGCTTAATTGAGTGTTAAGAAGTCAAGGTTCATGGTTTGTGATGTTTTTTATGCTAAATGTGTGAAGAAGGAAAAGAGGACAAAAAGGAGTGTTTTCATTGAGGTGGGGCAACTCGAAAGTAGTTGAACATTCAGTCTAGTATGATCTGAAAATGTGTTTGTAAGTAACAAGTAAAAGAGATTAGAAGAGTGATAGAGAGATTGGAAGGGCAGGGGGAGAGATTTTCTCTCTTACTTAACAGCCTTTCATCAAAATAATTCAATACAAAGTTAGAAAATCCAAATCTTATGACCTCTTACACAAAAGATTTGAACGTGTGTAAACAGGGTTGTAGTATAGGTTGAAAATAACTAGGTTTCCAGGGTAGAGTGACAAAGACCCGTCCTTACGTTAGATCAGATGTTTTGGAGGGTATTATGGGTAGATGAGTGAACTATATTCCCTTTTTATCTGCTTTCCAGCAAATAACCGTGGGACCTTACATATTTTGAGCACCCTTTTCCTCTTGGGCCCATGTCTGATTCGACACTAACTGGTCACACAGCTCACCAAGTTGCTATTGAATCAGAATTCTGAAAGGGACTCTCTTCTCCCCTTGTTACTTTCTCATACTGTCTCCCACCCTTAACCTTTTATTTATTGCTTGATTAGTCACTCTTTACAATTTACATGGTCTCTAGGGTAGGGGTGGCAAACGGGCACACCCTTCCCATTTAGGTCCGTCCTACAAAAGTCCGAAAAAAAAGGGGTGAAGCGGAGCAGACATAATAAAGAGTGGGCCTAAGGATTAGTCTGTCCCGTGAATAAGTGAAGATGGGACAGACATGCGGGCCTTGCAGTTCTAATGGCTAAAAGTTGTAAATATTTCTAATGATATCCGCCTCCACAAAAATTCCGCAGAGAAACGGGACGAGCAAAACAGGCATTTGCCTGACGGGCCAGATCCGTTTTGTCATCACTGTCTCTCTCTAGCAACCGGTGTATATATTGATGAATCTATTCTTTCTTTATGTAATCTACTGCATCATAAAACCTACTTTAGAGGATTGATGGTCTACTCTTTTAAAATGGATCCTCTAGCTACTAAGAATTCAAGTCCTATTCTATAAGATTTCAAACTACTACCAAAATAAATTTATTTCTTATTTGACTTATTTGCCTAAATTTATTGAAATCTAGTCACACCCATGTATGTTTTTGACTCATATACTAATTACATTGCTAAAAGGCTTGTCTTTCTTACGTTTGAGATCCACTCACTTTTTCCTACTCAATTTATATTGCTATTGATAGATAGAGCTTTAAATAGAAAATGCAATTAAATCTCCATCAACAAATTAATAATTCTATTGATACTAGTCAATTTACTCCATCATTAAAATTTTTGGGCTTTCCTTCAAGTTGAAGCTAGTCTTTTTTTCTTCTATTAGCTCAATGTTTTTATCATTATTGGTGTTTTTTTAATAATAGATTCCCATGTCTACCTAACAAATTAAGGTACTTTTCATTGAGACTTATTATGAATGAATTATTAATCAGGGATAATGGAGATATATATCCCGGTTTCAACGGCGCCGGGACCACGACTGGAGCCACCAGCAAGGGCTACAATGAGGGACCCAGCAGTGACGGTGGAGACTTCTTTGGTATGATATTCAAAGGCAGTAGCAGCCAAGCAGCACCACCAGCACCATACTCATCAATTGTATTTGTTTCAACTTTTTTGTCTCTTTTAATTATTTTCAATTTGGACATTATCACCAACTATGATATTCTATTATCATTATTATGATCTCTCACAATTGGGGTGGGAAAACAATTCCTTTGATCAAAAGAAAAATTATCAAAGGGAAACAAAGATTAAAAGTTACAGTCATTTATTTTACAGTTTAGAAATTAGAAATCATATTTCGTTAGTTATGCACAGCTATTAGAAACTTAACTAAAGTTTCTTTTCTAACTTTTATATAAAACGTTTATAGGTATATTTGTGTCATTTTTGAATCTGACTCATACACATAAACACTTTCTTATCACCCTATAATATTTAACTCTCTAATTTGGTTATTCATGTTTGACTTTTCTAGCCTCTTGCAAGTAGATGTCCAATGTTGGTTATGGAATTTCAAACTAAGACTAACAAAAGTATTTGTATTATATACATTTAAGTGATAGGCGATTTATTATACATACAAGGTTTTTTTTTTTTTTGTTAAATTCTGAAATTCAAATGACTCTGTTGTGAGTAATTGTGAGACAGCTATAAGTATAATCCTTACAAAAGTGCCATCCATATCTTTCTTTTTTACGATTTTTTTTTTTTTAATAATTGAATAGCTAATTCACATAATTTATAAATGGCTTCTTATGATGCTCATTATTAGTCAAATAGGTGTTGTATTTGTATGATACACAATATTTTGGGGTTTGCTTACTTCCTATGTTTTTCTCAGACTATAAATATTCGAAATTATCTCTTCGGCCTAGTCTAAATAGTGAAATTCAGATATGTCTTTATATGTTGTTTGGTCAAACTATTGATTCAGTTTTTGGGAATTGTGGTAGTTAAAACTACCACAATCTCTATCATAATCTTTGGGAACAATATGTTTAGAGAGAGAAGCTCTGCTCTCTCTCTAAATTTAGGGTTTCTTCTTCTTGGTGAGTATCGCCTCCCCTCTAATAGGGGTCTTTCCTCCGGCTGCGGAGCTCTCTACCACCAATATGGTGGTCTTCCCCTCTCCAATAGAGGTCCATCCCTCACAGTAAGTCTCCCCCTTTCCATGCTCGCTTCGACGATGAACTGCTCATCCATTTTTTTCTCAACCCCCATCAAGAAATTCGTCCACTCCGCCATCAACCACCAGAAGACTGTAATTTCAAAATGGTTCGGACATGAGATTCGACTCCCACCGAAGCCTCCACCATCGGAAGACATCAAATCTCTGATGCTATGTGTTAGGTTTTCTGTTATGTCTTTCTTTTCTGTGTTTGTGTTGCTTAGGTTTCTGTTGTTTCTTGTTTGTGTTTATTTGTGGTGTGTGTTGTTCTTAGATTTAGGTTGTTATCATTTTGTGTTTAAGGTGTTTGATAAAATGCCTCAAAGAAGTTTGAATGAGGGAGATGTGTCCTTGAGCAAGAATATAACAAGGGTTGCTGCAAATCTACATACTCTTTCTAGTCAACAAATGATTTCCCCACAACTTGTGAGTTTAATCTTTCTTGAGAACCTCTATAATCGAACTGTGCGTGAGATAGTCAAAGAAATGGTCCGTAACTGGATAGATCTAAAGATTTTGGTTTCAAACCTCACTTGTCTCATGTGGATGATTTCTGTTTGGTTGCTTGGATTGGAGAAGTGGATTGATAACACTCTTTTGGATTCTAATTTCTCAAAGAATGTTGATGTTCTTAGTTAGAGGGATTATTTTAGTAGTGATCTTGTTAATTTGTGGATTGGAAATGTCCAAACACAATTTATTTATGTCTCTTTGTACTCATCTATTTTCATCTAATGCAAGAGTTTGTTGACTGTCAAAAAAAAAAACTACCACAATCTACCCTGTCGGATAATATTATTGTTTTTGAAAATTGAAAATTGTGTGATAAGGAAGTTTTTCTATCAAACTCTATGAAATTAGAGTTTGTGATAGAAAAAGAAAAGAATAATAAACTAAATTAAAATAACATCTTGTCAATTCATGATCTTCATTCTTTCAATAAGAGTACATATATAAAGATAATAATAGTGGGTAGCAAAATAAAGACTCAAAGATTCAAAGACCAACTAAATCATATTTATGATAAAAGCTCAACTAAGCTCCGCTGTCCACTAAAATTCACCCCGTCAAAGCCCGCTTCCTGCCAAAGTTTGCACCGCCAAAATTCGCCGTCTGCCAAAGTCCGCCTCACCTATTCGTTCAATCCGTCCCGCTTTAAACCCTCAATTTTTAGTTAATTCTAGTAATTTCAATTCTTGATGATTTTATTTTATACATTTATTTATGAATATATGCAATATTTTTTTAAGTAAAATTTGCTTAAAAGATGTTTTATAAAAAATAGTTCTAAAAAATAAGTGAAAAAAAAATACTATTGCTCTTAGTTTAAATGAATGAAAAAAATAGGCGGGCAAACCCGCCGTCCGCCAACCCGTCACATTAGCGGGGCAAGCAAGATTTTTATGTCAATTTTCACGTGGCGGACATGCCCGCCCCGCTCTTATTTGGGCGAGACGTTTTGCCACCCCTAACTTAAATATTAAATTGTCAAAAACTAACTCCAGGATTCTATCATTACTCACCCATTCAAAAACAATCTTATCCTCAAGGTTGTAAAGTTTGTTCATAGAACCATATTATATTAGATCCATTGCTTGAATGACGACCATAGCTACCATAGAGGTACTCAAAGATCCACCGGAATCCCATCGTTGCCCTTTTCCATTCTCATTAATGTAATGTGTCATAAGGTCCTGCAGTAAAAAACCTGAATTTTTCTCTTTTGGTTACTAAGGTCACAATTTTGGTAACTCCAAAAGCGACTACCTTTGGTACAAGTTCTTCATCCAACCACATGCAACAAGACCATAACCTTCCCATCTTTTTGTGCCTAATTATATTTATTCTTTCAAATTTAACAACTTTGATATAAGTTATTCCCTGTATTGCGAGTAAACATTGAACCCAAATATGACATGTATCATTAGCCATCCCATGAAGACCAAGCTTCTCCTTAAGGTTGTGGAAGCTATTCCAACCTTTCCAAATTTTAATACGCCCTCTAAAAGTGTTGCAGAGCAGAACTTTAGAGTAATTAGTAAACTTCAACAAAAGAGGCCAACCTAGCAGTACTAGCAACAAGAGGAATCACACGTTCCTTATACATACCCTTAATAAAAACTTCAATCAAGTCCATATCAATAAGCAATTTGGTAAATGTAAAAGTCCTTGTCTTTCCACTATCAAGAATGGCTACACCGGCCATTTTCTCAATGAGAATCATGCTTTTTGTAATAGCACCCTATTGAGAAAATTTATGAGAACCAATAGCCATTGACACAAACAAAATAGTTGTCATAATAATAGGAATTCTACCAATCAAAATGACTAATAGGTTGTCAATTTCATCGCAATATCTGTGATAATGAATATGACACATGATTAGAGTCTTAGCCCACATACCAACTGCAATGAAACAGATACAAAAGTTTTCAATTAAGATCAATGAAAAGCATCAAAATGAACAAGATCAAGGCTTATTGATGTTCACATGAAAACAACACAAGGCCTTGTTAGGTCTATTTCAAGGATCACCATATTGTAACCTCATAGTGTGAACTGCAAAACCTCCAATCCTAATCTAGGAATATGTATTATTTGTTTTATTCCTCATATACCTAAACTTGAAACCTTTATTCTAGACACTAGTTCAATGGCTTATGCATTCTTGATCCTCTGATAGGGCTTTGATACTTGATATTGATTGAGAAAATTTTTCCTTCTCTGCTAACCTTTTTGTCGTCATCAAAACTTTATTCCAAGATGAGTTTGTCTTTACAATCTCCCCCGTTTTTGATGATGACAAAATATTTGACATTTGTGTTTTTTGACCTCCTTTGAAAAATCCCCCTCTAAATTATATGTCTCCTCCTTAATTGTAGAATCTTTGAGTTCTACATTCCCAAAAACTTAAAAATGCAATGAAAATAAGTTTTTAAGAAAGACTTGGACATGAATAGGAAATAAGATAACATTCAATTCATTCCAAGCGGTCATCTTCATTATTTTCCCCCTTTGTTGGAATTCGAATCTTCCCATTCTTTGAGAAATTCCCCCCACTTCATGATGTAGGCTTGCAAACTATTCAATCTTGTAATCCAAAATCATTTTATTTGAGGGACAACTACAAGAAAGTTTGTCATTACCTAGGGTCAAAAGCTGTAATTTGAAAAATCCACGGGTAAAGGTAAATTATCCATGGCTTAATGATGATCACATAATCCTCCGTAAAACACTCCTTAATAACATATATTGACGACCTCAAAAGTCCACGATGTTACTCTCCGCTAGCCCGTGAATACTTCGTGGTAATTACCAGTTCCACAATACATTATTTATTTACTTTTATCCACTGCTAAGTCATAGATAAAATCACTGACTTTATGGATGATATTACTGATGGTTAAACTGTCTGTAATGTTAATTAACTCTTACGAAATCATGAAAATTTTGGGACAACTAAACAATTATAACATTTAACAAATACATAATGCTTGTTGTTATGATTTGTCAAAAAATATATAGATTACGGCAAGATTGATAATCAAGAGAACCGGAGATACATAACCATAATTTAATTAATTCACAAATGAAATTGTAAATCAAGCATGTGTCATATGATGAGCATTTAGAAATTAGAGGAATAAATAACATGTACATTGTGATTTTTAGGGGGAAATGAGACAAGATTCTTTTAAGATCATCAAGTCAATGTAATGGATGAATATGTGTTCTTCAAATATCGCCTTCATTTATAATTCCAAGTTATCTTAAGATTTTGTAAACCAATTCTTTAGCAAGTGGTTTTGTGAAAATATCTTCCAATTGATCACAGGTATCCACAAATGCTATTTCAACATCTTCTTTGAGAACGTGATCTCTTAGTAAATGATGTCAAATGTATATGTGTGTTAGATCCATGGTTTTATGGTTGGCATAAATTTTGCTAAAACATGGTTCTTATATGATGTTGAGCAAGATGTTGTAACATCCTGACCCACTATCATGACAGGTTCTGTTATCATGAGTGTTAGAACAAGATTTGGTTCTTCATTTAATCTCTAGTTTTAATGATAACAAAAAATATTTTTTGTATGTAACAATTTTGTACTCTAATATTTTCTCAAGTGTGTAGATAAAATATTTTGATCAATTATATCTAAAAAGATCATCAAAAATCAGAGCTGACACACCTCAAAAGAACTATTCATCCATTTCTAAAGTAACATCAGCAGTTTTGAGGATTTTGAATACTCGTTAGAAAAGGATCTTTAAATGTTTCTAAGATAAGTTACTCACCCAGATCAGAAATCAAGATGTGTTATTCAGATAAGTTGTTGCGTTCAACTCTGATGACAAGGTTCTGACTTTGAAGACTTTAATACTCTTAGAATATTCATGTTACTTGATATCTTCTATGCTCTCACTACTTTAGATCAGAAGTATATCTTTAAGAATGAAAGATCAGAAACTTGCGCTAGAAGAAAAATGGTACAATAGTACAGTGCTCTCTCCACTACTGTGAGGACGTATGTACGACCACAGGAACTGTGTGCTCTTTGTCTCCCAGTATTTCATTTGAGTCGTTATGTTAGTTGGCATGGAAAGCAACGTTTTGTCCTTCTCAACAATCTACTTTTTGGGACTATATAAAGAAGCACTCTCCATTGACGAATTTGTAGATCCGCAGAACAACATTTTGATACATCAACGTGAAAGGAAAGTAAGAGAAATAAAACTTGAGAGATACTATTCAAACACTCCAAAGTGAGACATTTATTTCAAGAGAATCTCAAGAACACAAAGATTTGTTTCTCATTATTTGTGTGTAATCGATTGTTTTTAAACTTTGTTTCATTTGCTTATCTAGAAGTATTATTTGTAAACATTTCCTATTGTAAATCTTTTGAGATTTGTTTTTCTCAAGTGACTAGGTTGTTAGTCTGTATACTTGAGAGGGATAAGATGTCTTTCTAGACTCTTATAAGTTGTTTGTAATCTTTAATGATTAGTGGATCATGTGCTTTTTTAAGGCGAAATCACCTTGGCGAGTGGACAAGAATAGCCTTGCTTAAGGTGAATTCTAAAAGAAAAGGTTTTAAAAACCCAATTCAAAACCCCTTTCTTGTGTTTTTCTCAACCTTCAATGTGTTTTGACAGATGTTCTGCCATATGTTGTGATATGTTATACCAGAACATCATGACAATTCAGTTGGTTTTAATCCTTGAAGATTTGATTGAAAAATATGAGTTTATGAAAGATTTTGGTACTCATATAGGCGCAACCAATCAAGTATATTTTAGGGACAAAGTAGAATTGATTTGGTTTCATAAAAAGGATCTTGGATTTGATTTGATTTGTTCCTGTTTTTTGTGAAGATATTGCAGCTGACTGAAAAGGAGAAGATTGGATTTGATTCCAGAGTCCAAGCCCATACTACAAGAGTATATAAATAAGGACTTGCGAAACCTAAAATAGCAAGCATTCACAAGAAGAAACCGTGGGTGCAAAATAAGGGTCTAGGGTTTTGAGAGTTGTTCAAGTTCTTTGTGTTTTCTTTGTATGTTACTCATGTATCTTCTTATACAATGAGTTTGACTGATTGTTACTTGATTGTATATCAAGTTATTATTCTCACTCATGATCTTTTAAGAAAAGAGTTGAGTATTTTTCTTAGTTGAAGCTTTTAAGCAAGACTAAGTATTGTTTTTTGGAAGTGTAATCTTCTATTTAGTTCTTTGATATAGTCATTGGGATTGTGACTGGTTTTTATCACTGAGGTGATTTTGGGAAGTGAGAGGGGGTTCTCATATCTAGGAGGTTCCTAGGTAGAAATTGCATAGAAGTAGTGATTAGGTGATAAGTTGTAAACTGGGATTGTTTAGGTTTTGAACTAATACAATTATAGTGGATTTCCTTCCTGGCTTGATAGCCCCCAGAGTAGGTGAGTTGTACCGAACTGAGTTAACATTTGATTATGTTCTTTTACCTTCTGCAATCTAATTCTACACAATTTCTATTTTGATAAAAGTGTTTTGTGTCAGCAGATGATGTCATAACATCTGTCATGACATTGTGTTTTGTGTTGAGACATCAGTCTTGACATTTGTATTGCAAGTGTCAGCATTTCAATGTGTTTAGTTAGGGAATGCATGATTGGATTATGTGTCAATTTATAACACTTGTGTTGTCAGATTTTAAGGCAATGCATCCTAGATTCAAGCCATATTCACATAGTTGTTGCTTTAACCATAGGATATAAGCACAACAACCTCCACTTGTAATGTATTTTGCTTTTGCAGTACTAAGAGCAACACCCAACTACTTTTTATATGACCATTAAACTAGAGCATTACTAAGAATATGTTCCATTTGTTATTTTTCTATCTATTTTACAACTTTCATAATCTGAGTCTGAATAACCTACTAAATTACATACACTACCTTTGGGTACGGTAGGCCGACATTTGTGGTTCCTTTTAAATACTTCATGATCCTTTTTAAAGAAGAGAGATGGGATTCCTTTAGATACGATTGATAGTGATCACATAGAAATACACTAAACATTATGTCAAGACGACTAGCGGTTGATAAAGTAATGAACCAATCATACCTAGATATTTTGTCATGTCTATTGGTGTACCAAACTCATCTTGATCCGCATATGTACTTGAACTCATTAAAGTGGCCATTACTTTGCAATTATCCATGTCAAATATTTTTATAAGCTCTTTGCAATATTTTGATTGATTGTTGAATATGTCATTTTTTGTTTGCTTGATTTGTAACCCAAGGAAGTAGTTAAGTTTCCCCATCATGGACATGTCAAATTCTTCTTGCATCATTGTTGAGAATTCTTCATACAATGATTCATTTGTTGATCCAAAGATAATGTCGTCTACATATATTTTCACCAATAGTGTATGATCATCATTTCTTTTGATACAAAGTGTTGTATCCACCTTTCCTTTTTCGAAGCCTCTTTCACAAAGGAAGTTGCTTATCCTATAATACCTTGTCCTTGGTGCTTGCTTTAATCCATAGAGTGCATTCATGAGTTTCTACACATGAGAGAAATGTTTTAAATCTTCAAATCCTAAAGGTTGACTCACATGACCAGATGCAAGTACTTCATGGTGAAGAAAGGGCCAGCTTGCTAATCAAAGGGATGGTGCATTGGGCGAGCAAAGGCAATCAAAGATACGCGGAAGACATGCAAGCATTTCTAGTTGAGGAAGAAACATTGGTTGATCAGAGTTGGCAGAGAAGGGTAAATGTGTTAGGCACAAGGAAGGTGCGCCTAGCGAGAGCCTTAGAATTTTTCCTATAAATAGCTAGTTAGAGTTTAATGCAAAGGAAGTTTCAGTGGATCAAGGTAGTACAGAATTGGAGTAAGTTCACTTTGGTCTACAATAGGAGAATAAGAGAGAAGGTCTGAAGGTGGAAGTACTGCTCAGATGATAGGGTAGATCACACTTCCAAGGTCGGCATCCTAGAATTACCCGCAGTTATGCTAACCATGAGTAAGCATAGCTAAAATATCTTGGTTGGGGTTAGATGTAGTCATTATATACATGTACTAAATAGGTCATGAAGTACTATGTAATTCTACTCATGTTGTAATATTGACGACTATTCAATCTTATTGCTCGTTTAGCTTACAACCTAAAACCTGTTTTCATAGTGTGAGTCAACATCAAATGGTGCTTGTCATTACTAGATCCAAGATGATCATCTATTGGATGCTAATGCCTAGACACGGGGTTAGGTTTGATATCTCCACATACTGTAGCAAGATCAGTACGGAGTCTCGCTACATTACGGCTTTTGGGACTTAATGCTTTTTGTTGGTTAATAGTTTAAGATATATACTATTAGGTAATACATTGATCTCAGACGTGGAGACCGAAATTAGATATGAATGAGGGAAACAAGTAGTAATATTATTATTGAGTAAAAGAACATATTATTGACCTATAGATGTGCATGATAGATACATAATGATGAAGTCTACCCCCAATAAGCTTTCTTACTGTTAACACCGAAATCTCCATTTTACTTTCTGTCATTTTTATGTTACTTTTTGCATGCATAACAACCAATACACACCCATTTTCTCTACTTAAAATCTTAAAAGTTGTTGAACGATATTTAAAACCACCAATCTCTATGGATACGATAATTGTAAAACTTATTTTTGCTGCTAACACAACACATGCGAGCTAGGAGCTACCCACCTCAGGGTCATAAGTGATTCCCAGTTGGTTACTAACCAAGTATAGGGAGATTACCAAGCCAATAAACCATTACTAACAAAATATCTGCAACATACACTTAAGATGTCAAAAGACTTTGAGATAGTGTATGTCTCGCTTGAAGAAAATATCTAGGCTGCCCTATTAGCTAAGCTGGCCAGTACTAAAAATATGGGTCTCAATAAAACAATGATACATGAAACTCTCAACATTCCAAGTACAGAAGTCGAGGAGATTATGATGATTGAGATCGGCGAAAGCTGGCTGTCCCCCATTGTTGAATACTTAACCAAAAATCCTTTACCTTAAGAAGAGATGGAAGCTCGAAAGGTACGAACACTCGCTTCGCGATATGTCATGGTGACGGGAAGGCTCAACAAAATGGGAAGATCAACGACCATGCTGAGATGTATCGTAGAAGTGGAAGTAAGTTTGGTGTTGTCCGAGGTACATGGAGGTATATGTGGAAGCCACATCAAAGGAAGAGCAATACCAAGAAAACTTCTAAAGGTCGGGTATTATTAGCCAGAAATTCTCAGAGAGAGTGCCAGGTTTGTTAATCTGTGTGACAAGTGCCAATGGTATGCACCATTCATCCATACCCCTGCCGAACTTTTGCATTCAGTTATTTTGCCGTGGTCGTATTTCAAATGGGGTGTGGACATACTGGAACCATTCCCGTTAACACCTGGACAATTAAAATTAATTTTGGTCGGGGTGGACTATTTTGCTAAATGGGTGGAGGCGAATCAGTAACTAAACTAACAACAAAAATGATCAGGTGTTTTTATCGGAGGAACGCCATTTATCGTTGGGATTACATAAAACCATCATCTCTAGCAGTGGGACGCAATTCTTAGCTCAATTGCAATAGAGTTCAGTTCAAATTTAGGAATTCATACAAAATTCATATCCGTTGAGTCTCCCCAAGATGAGTTGGTAAGTGTTGCAGACTTGATCCAAGAGGTCTGAGAAATGACTCACATCCAAGAATATGCAACGAAACAAAGAGAAAAAAGAGATACAATATCAAAGTACGACTAAGAGCAATGGAAAAAGATGACTTGATATTGAAGCAGGTGATGAATCTGACAAAGATGAATCATTCAACTGGTTTTTTTGGTAAACAACTAGTAATATTCAAATCTTTTAACACAAATCAATTATTTGACGTAAAATAAATATAATGAGATGTAAAAATTTCTCTGCCAAACTCAACATTTTGTTGTATGCATTAAGAAATATTTTAGAACCAAAGTTACAAATAATTTCTATTTTCATTAACGATCTAGTATTATTTCTCTTCAATTTTAGTATTATAATAATTCTACAAAAATGATTGCACACCTCATATGTAGGCAGGCTACCACTGATTTCACTGAAATCAAACAAAAAAAATTGTACTATCATTCAATTTACAAATCTTTATTCAAATACACATGCTGGCAACCGACATTCTCTAAAAATGTTAGTTTATTTCGTATCTTTAAAACCGACGGTAGTTTTTACATTTTTAAACTTATCGGTAGGAACAATTTTATAATTTAAAATTATATACACCTAATTTAATACTAATACTATATTATTTTTTCACCATATATGTTAATTAATGTTATTTATTAGTTAAAATATATATAGTTTAATTGATATACGTTGATGAAAATAGTTTTATAATGTTATTGAATAAAAAATCAACAATTTATTATATTGTTAAAATAAATTTAAAATTTAAGTATGATTTACCATGTAAAATTATTTTGAACTCAATATCCTATATTTTCAACTATATATTTCATTCAGTAATCTGGCAATATTAGAAAGCTATTTACTCCATTTACTTTTTGAAAACCACATCCTCTAGAATTACTAGTTTAGACTGGAATAAATAACTATTTTTTCTGTATTCTTATAGATAAATCAGGATAAAAACATTTTTTTTGTTAGAATAAATAAACATAAACGGAAACAGTTTTTAATAATCTGTGTAGAAAAAGAAACTTCCCGTTAATTTTGTTTGGGCTTAATATTTGTCAATAGTTTTATCAAGGCCCAATTAATCTACAGCCCGAGAATATGAGATTTTGTCTTGCCACATTCACGCTATATCTGATAAGACAAAAATTTATGTATAATTCTTTAGGTGTGGTTCTTACTATTTTCAAATGAAAATATGACAAGTGTATAATTTTCTTTTACACGTATGCAAATTTTTTCTATTTTCATTCACAAAATGATATTTAAGTATATTTGTCATATTTTCATTCAAAAATAGTAAAAACCACACCTAAAGAATTGTACCTAAGTTTTGTTCTATCTGATACCCCTAATTTTTTTGTATGGATCAAATTGTCCTTATTTACTTATTTTTAAAATAATATTTGGTAAAAAATTTCATTCTAAAAAAATAGTCAAATTCAAAAACTTCCATAGTACATTTAAAAAGTTTGATAGTTTTTTTGACTGGTATGAGATAAATTTTTGCATTTTAACCATAATTTTAAAAATTCGGTATGAACTTTTGCTGGATTTTTAAAATTTTGAAACATTTTCTATTGAATTTTTGAAAATCCAATAAACCATATCGGATAGGCCTACTATAAAAATTGAAGTTAACACTAACAAATTTTCGATGAATCTGATGATATGTTTTGTAATTTTTTAAATTTTAAAAAAAAATTAATAATACATATTTGATAGGCAAAAAAAAAAAAGTTAACACTATCTGATTTTTTGATAAATCCAATATGTATTATAGTTTGGTATATTTGAAAAAGCTGAAATAAAATATAATTTTTAAAAAGAATTATGATTTTGTACTAGATATTTGAAAAATCTGGCAAAAAAAGTATTTTTTATAAGTTTTGTTAAAAAAAACTTATACAAAATTAGAGTTGGCAAAGCAGAAGCTAGTCTTGTTAAAGTCCACCCCAATTAAGCCATTCAAAAGCGGGACGGGGCGAGACATGTTAATTTAGGTGTTCAATTTTAAAAAAATTATACCCTGCACCCCAACAATTATTCCTGTATCCCAATAACTTTTAAAAATTTCCAATTTTGTCTTTTTTTTTAATTTTTTACTTTTTACTTTTAGTTTTAATTTTTAATTTTTACTGTTTGTACGGACATGTGAACAACTAAAAACTGATATGTAAGATAACCGGATAATCCAGGATGCAGAATTTCGGTCAGTAAAATAGTTAAAACCGAATAATCCGTTGGGAGGTGTTCCGATTTTACAAGTAACCAATCGGATATCCCATTGGGGGGTGTTCCGGTTCTTAAATATACCAACCGGATAACCCATCTATGGGTATTCCGGTTCTTCTTTTTTTTAATTATCTATGGTGTTTATTTATTTAATTTTAATTGCCAGGTGTGGATCCTCCTTTGATGAAATGCGACGTAAATCAGACATGCGTGGATACAACAAATGCTTTTGTAACTGGTCAAAAATTTGCTACAAGAGAAGAGGCGATAAGTTGGATTAGGGAGGTAGGAATCAGGAATAAAGTGACAGTTATAATAACTCGTTCAGATACCAAAATAGGCAAGAGAGGAAGAAGTGACAAATTAATATTTGGTTGTGATAAAAGTGGAAAATACAAAAAAAACAGATAGCGAAACCCAAAGTGCTAGTAAGAGATGTGGTTGTCCTTTTAAAATTAGGTCAACGCCGTCGAAAGATGGTTCTAGATGGAAGATCGACGTAAAATGCGGAGTACACAACCATGGCTTACCTGATAGATTTGAAGGTCATGCTTTCGTAAGTCGACTAAATAGAGATTATCAGCAACATATTATTGATTTGACAAAACGTCATGTTCCACCAAGACACATATTATTGTCATTGCAAGAGCATGACCCGAAGAATGTCACTCGGATCACGCAAATATACAAACATAAGAGTAAGATACAAAAAGACATAAGGGGTCCCATAACAGAAATGCAACAATTGCTCAAGTTGGTTGAAGAATCAAGTTATGTTTACTGGAGCAGGAAAAAGGATGAGTCGGAAGTTGTGAGAGATATTTTCTGGGCTCATCCAGAATCAATGAAGCTATTGAATATGTTTCCTATTGTATTGACTATGGACTGCACATACAAGACAAACAAGTACAAACAACCGTTGTTTGAAATAGTTGGTATGACATCAACTAAATTAACATTTGTTGTTGCCTTTGCCTATATGGAATCTGAGCAGACAGAGACTTTTTGTTGGGTATTGGATAAGTTGAAACAGTTGTTTATTAAGTAGGATTTTTTCCAAAAGTAATTTTGACTGATAGAGATCTTGCTTTGATGAAAGCCATTGAAACAATATTTCCAAAGACAACTAATTTGCTTTGCCGATTTCACATCAACAAAAATGTGAAATCAAAGTGTAAGGATCATGTTGTGGATGAAATGCGAGAAACTGTGGAGAAAAAGTGGTATGAGCTTATAAGGGCTAGTGATAAGATGGAGTACCATCAAAGGTTGAAACAACTTGAGGATGCATGTGTTGACTCGAAAGATTTTATTGATTATGTGAAAGACACATGGTTGACACCGCATAGACATCGATTTATCGAAGCATGGATCAATCAAGTGTTACATTTGGGCAACACCACAACTAATAGGTATGTTTATGTGATTTTATCGATATCGTTTCTTTATCTTAATATTACGGATAATTAGTTGTTTTGTTTTATTTAATGGGTGGAGTCTGCGCATTGGAAACTTAAGCAAATGTTAGAGAATAGCTTAGGTGATTTATGCAAATGTTGGGAGGCTATGGATGACAATATCAAGATACAAGTGGGCAACATTAGAGCTTCATTTCAGAAGAGTTTTTATGAAGTTGAGCATGCACATAGTAGTCCTTTTTATGCAAATTTGCGTGGTTCAGTATCAAGAGCCGCACTGAGGCAGATTGCTGAAGAATGGTTGAGGATTAACATGGTAGGTACAAATACTAAAAATTTCGGGTGTACTCATAGAAAAGTATATGGGTTACCATGTGCTTGTGAGTTAGGGAGATATACATTGAGTGGTGATCCGATACCAATTGAGGCTATTCATATTCATTGGAAAAAGCTAAGTATGGAAGGTAATCAAGATGTAGATGCAGATGATTGATCAGTAATAGACATGACCAATGCAATCGATGAAATTTGGAAAAGGTGGAGGTCACTAGATGTTGTAGGAAAAAGAGCATTAAAAAGCAGAGTGTGTGAAATTGCTTATCCGACTACAACAAAGATGTGTCCACCGCCTGAAAAGATTAAAACCAAAGGAGGGGTGAAGAAGAAAAAGAAGAGACCTATGGGATATGATGTTTATTGTGATTCTTCGGGATATGAGTATGTTGATCAAGCACACTCGAGTTCCCAAAAATCTTCAAAGAGGTTATGTTCACAATTATCCCAAACCTCGAAAAATAAAGAATCTGATAAATACATTGTACAATTTCTAGATTACATCAGACCATTTATTGATGACATTGTTGATGTAAGAGACGATGGAAATTGTGGGTTTAGAGCCATTGCATCTTTGCATGGTTATGGCACAGATAGATGGTCAATGGTTCGTCGGGATTTGGAGAAAGAAATTATAGGTACTAGAAGCAAGTTGTATGAGGAATTATTTGGTAAACGTCTTTCACAAGTGAGATCATCGTTGGTGATAGATTCTTTATGACAACAGCCACCAAATAAATGGATGACGTTACCTGATATGGGCTATGTAATAGCTAATCGGTATAACGTTGTTCTCGTCTCTTTAGGTAAATCTAGTTTGAGTTACTTTCCTATGACGAGTGCACATTCACCTAATGCATCCATTTACTGCATTGGATTTGTGAATGGAAACCATTGGGTTCAGGTAATTAGTAACACAACTTTGTTACATTCAATCCTTATTTGACTAGATTATGATCTTTATTTTATATACAGGTAAACATGAATGAAGGATTCCTGTTGCCACCTGTAACAACTGATTGGAAGAAATATCGCACAAAAGATGCGACTTCTTGGATGGTGGGATTTACTGGGCGGTTACAACATTGGCAACATCTTACGCCTATACTGCCAAAATATGTTAGATTATAAGATATTCAATTTTAATATGTCGGACTTTGGATTATACTATTTTGTTGACAATTGATTTTAAGCGTAAAAATACTCAATAAAAAATACGTCTCATAATATATTAGTAGTCTCATAATAATACAGAAGTCTCATAATATATTAGTAGTCTCATAATAATACAGAAGTCTCATAATAATCTCAGTAGTCTCATAATAATAAATCAATCAGACTCATTATCATGAGTAATTGGTCCTTCCTAGGTAATGGTTCGCCCTATGCAACTCTGAGTGCCTGAAATATCTCAACAAACTGTTCTTCATCAGGATATGCCTGATGACGCTCTAAGTAACGATGAAGCTCATGAGAAATATAAGATAACCTCGGGTCTGACGGTCCTTTGTCATAGACAAGAACTGGTACCTCCGTTGGCTGATCATGTGGTGCTATCAAACGAGGATGTGAAACCGTATAATACCACGCCAAATAATCATCATTTGTCTCATACGGTATGGTAGCAAACACGGCTAGGGTACCATCTGGGGCTCGGATCACCCGCAACACACTTCGCAAATATGTAGCCTACTCAACATCCACATCAAGTGTGTCTACATTAGGAGGAGCAATCAGTATGTATTGTCTGTATCCAAACTGACGCGGACATCTGTCAGATAAATATAGCACTACAGTACCATACCACTTCAAACCACCCCTGTACAAACAGATATCATCAAACAAACGGTGCTGCCTATGATCCTCAAAATGCCGCCAAATGACATCACGAGGGGTCAACTGATCTAACACAGCTCGAATCTCATCAACTTTTTGCGTCCCTTGCCTATATTCCCATCTCATCGCCCTAGCCAATGGACTACCGATGCCACAAATCCCATAAGTACCTCTCTTTTCAACAGTTGGAAAATACTCATGAATCCAACACAGTAACAAAACATTAATATTATAAATTAAACTAAATCATAATCAAGTATGGATCAATCCTAATTTAAATGATTAAGTAACATTATAATTATGTATAACTAAATCATAACTAAAATTTTGTACCTGAAGAAGAGACGCATAACCGCCAAGCTGCTTGCATGAATAGAATGAAGCATCTCCTAAATATCTATATAGAGCCACCAGTGCAGCTGCCCCCCAAAAGTATCTACCACATCCATCCAAGTCTCTCAATAGTGGTAAATATTTTGCCTTGACAAGAGTTAAAGTCTTGTCGGCAAGAATAGTACAACCTAACAACAACATGATGTAGGCTCTGACAGCACCGGTAAAGTTATCAGCAACTCTTTGTTGCTCAAATACTTGCTTCAACCAATCCAACTTATAATAAGGACCCCTTACAGAAGAAACCTCACTAGATGCATCACTCAATGAAACACCAAATAACTCAACAACTAGATGGATAGCATCATAATCAATGACAACTTTATCGGGGTCAACCAGCTCACCCCGAATAGGTATATGAAGAAGACACGAAACATCATCTAGCGTAATGGTCATCTCGTCGAACGGCATATGAGATGACGATGTTTCAGGATGTCATCTCTCAACAAAAGTTGATAAAAGATGCGTATCTACTCTAGCCAAACTAGTATGCTGCAGAGATGACAGACCAGAGGCAACTAACCAATCACTCATCGCTCTTGGAAGAATATGCGGAATCCATCCTATTAATTTGCTGCCATGTGCAGAACCTTTAAGGTTGGTCTTCGATCGTCTCTCCTGAAAATAATTTGTAATATATGTGTTAACATATAAGTACATATAATTTAAAATTATTCAACATAAATTTTTAAATTATTCAAAAATTCTTTTTTATCATATATGCTATTAACGTACATCGCGGAACCATAAATGGCGGGAAACATGGTCCTGATACCTAGTCAAAATAGAAGTATCACTCGGTCCTCCGGGAAATCCAGGATGCTGTGGACCAGCCTCCGGTGCAGCTCTCCGATGTCCCTCGTCATCAACCTCTCGACGTTGTCTTTCTTCTCGGCGCATTCTGTCGATCGAACCTCCTCTTCTGCGAACGACTAAAAAATAAAAATAAAATATAAATAAAATATTAAAAAATATTTAAAAAAATGAGTCGGACAACACAAGGCTGGGATGTTCGGTTGTGGAAACCTAAAACCGGAACACACAACAACGGATTGTCCGGTTGGTAATTTTAATTTTTTGAAAACCGGAACACCCATCTTTGTGTTATCCGGTTGCTAATTTGTCAGAAAAAGAAGAACCGGAACACGCACTCTTCGGTTATCCAGTTGTGCACTGAAAGAAACGAAACTCTGCCTTTTTGGATGTCCGGTTTATGTACTTTATCGTGTGATTTATGCAAAATGAGTGAAAAGTAAAAAAAATTAAGTTTTTTTACTATTTATACAGGGGTAAATTCGTCCAAAATTATTTTATGTAGGGGTATAGGGATAATTGTTGGGGTACAGGGTATAATTTTCCAATTTCAATAGTAAAGTCTGTCCAGTTTACTAATGAATTGGCAGATCGGTTTGTTAAACTTTTTTACGGTTTGTTTTACTACATAATTTATAATTTTTTAAATAAATTATGGAGGAGAGAGAAAAAATATTGACACATAATCTGCACCATTTAATTTAAAATCTAATGGTTCAGATTCATTCTAATATTCTAGTATAAAAATGTCATTTTCATATGATACATTATATATATATATATATATATGAGAATGCCTTCTTTATATGAGAATGTGAGAATGAATCTGAACCATTAGATTTTAAATTAAATGGTGGAGATTATGTATGAATCTTTTTTTTATCTCTCTTCAATCTTTTATTTTAATGATGGAGGAGAGAGAAAAAAATATTCACACATGATCTCCACCATTTATTTTAAAATTCAATGGTTCAGATTCATTCTCATATAAAGAATGCGTTCTCATATGATATGCCAATATATATATATATATATATATATAGGTCCCGGAGGAGTATCGGCGTATGCAGGCCACCAGGAGTGGCATTGTGTGGATGGATACATGACATGGTTTTATCGCGTGTCACATCCTTTGCTGACACCTGACGCAGCCGGAGCTCCTAGGCCAGCACACGAGGAGATCTTGGAGAACCAGCAAGCCGAGGGTGACCATGCCACTGATCTCCTACCGATATGTCAGCGGATAGAGATACTTGGGCGGGACGCATTGGAGCGAGGTATCATTGAGCACGGCGGTCCAGGGGCAGTCGCCGTCGTGGAAAGGATGGTCGGTGACACGGGCGATGCAGCGGCATATACGAGGCAGAAGAGGTCCCGGGGAGTTAGGGTTAGGCATACTTAGTAGGGGGTTCCGTTTATTTTTCTTTGACTTTATTGTGTTCGGCTTGTATTTCTTGACATTTACTTACACTTTCGTACACTATTAGTTGTATATATAATATTAGTATTTTATGCTAATATGTCGCTTATTTTATTCGGGTTATATTTTATTTATACCAAGCACTGTTTACTGCAAGCGTTGTCGTTTAATTAAAAATACGGGACTAAACGTTGTTTAGTAAAACAAAACAAAAAAATAATTTCTGCATATTTCGGAGATGTATCTCCGAAAACACCCAAAAATGTGAAAAAAGTGTTTTCGGAAATGAATCTCCGAAAACAACTTCCATTTAATATTTTCGGAAGTACATTTTTGAAGTAGAGGTATTTTTGAGTTTTTCGCTAAAGATTCTCTTCATAGGGGGTTTATAAAGAAATTCTCAAAGTTAAACGCGACAGATATGTAGGCCTGTTTGCTGCATTCGTTGTATAATTCGGTAAAGAAATTGAACGTTGAGAAGGTTTCATAAACACAATAGCATATGCATTAAAAAATTGAATGCATTTGTTATATAATTCGGTAAAGAAAATGAATGTTGAGAAGGTTTCATAAACACAATAGCATATGCATTAAAAAATTGAATGCTGTCTATTTTATTTATTTTTCTTTTCTATTTAAGGGTAAAATCAATCAATTTAATGTTTTTTAGAATGTTGTTAATATTAATAAAATTATATTAATTTTAATTATTATTTTTATAAAAAAAAGGAAGTAAAAAGGAATATTATATACATAAACAAGGTGAGGTAGTTGTATAAATATCAAACTTGATTGAGAAAAAAAAAGTCAATATCTTGGCTCATTTAACCATACACAGTGTAAAATAAAAATTCAAATTTTATTGTTTTTCTTATAATATAGTTAGAAATACAAAATGTAAATTTCAATTGTAAAATTTAGACATGCACTACAACTCTGCTTACTTTATTTTAGATTAAAATGTTGTCTATATCACTCCTTTAACTTTTCAACATGTATTATGTTAATTATTTTTTTTGTCAAATTAACAATAAATTTAACTATTGATTTTTGAATTTTTTTCCGTTATTAATTAAATGAAGATAACTAATATAATATATTTTAACGTGGTACTCAAAATTAACATACAAGATCAAAAATAATTTTAAACTTTTATTTATTTATTTATTTATTTATGTTTTATGCGTTTGTCTATATTGTTGAAATATTAGCAAAGTGTCCTAAAAACTTGAGATGAACAAATACCCAAGTTTCTAACAGTCTGGACCATCTTGTGAAAATTGACTTCTCTAATTAATGGAATTCCTTCAGAACAAACAACATATACCGAAGTTTCTAACGGCATGGTCCATCTGATGAATATGGTTTCTCTTATTAATTTCATTCCTTCAATACTAAGACCAAAAATAAAAACCATACCTCTTTTGTTTCAACTGTGGACCAATTCTCCTTGCATAGTTAAGGAAACATTACCTGTTGCTTTAAATATTGATAAATTTCTGAAAATTTTCACTATTTTTATAAGATTTAATATTCACATACAAATGGATAGTTGGTTATGTCCAAGTGAAAGAGGAATATTAGGCAAAAGATGCATTCATGCAACAATATTTAACAAGTGTAAAAACTATCATGACTAGGTAGAAATCCTACACATGTTTAGAGAGAATATTTAGAATTTGGTCCTCATATCTAAGTTAGTCAATTTCAAGACTAAGAGATAAGGGGATGGAAAAGAGGCGCTAAATATACGAAGGGAAGGCATGCTCATATTTTTTTTTATCGAAGGTTATCTCTGTTGAAAGGAGTTCACTAGGGAGCATTGATACATAGTTGAGGATTATGCACTTTTGTGAGAGCCACACCACTTATCCACCTAAAACTTTAAGGTGATAGGTGAGTGGGTTCTCCCACTTATAAATGTTTAAGTCACCACATTCCTATCCAATGTGAGATTATTTTTCCACTTACTCACACTTGCATTATTATTCTAACATCCCCCTCAAGAGTGAGTCTACAATACTCCCCTCACACTTGTACTGCCATTATCTCTTTTTGGGCAACCAGACACCTCTTCTTGGGCATTTTGATACTAAGCCGATCTTTTTCTCAAACCAAAGGCCAGACTCTAATACCATTTGTTGGGGGGAGTTTAGTAGGGAGCATTGATACAAAGTGGAGGATTATGCACCTTTGTGAGAGACATATCACTTATCAATCTAAAACCTTAGGATGATAGGTGAGTGGGTTCTCCCACTTATAAATGTTCAAGTTACCACATTCCTATCTAATGTGGGACTATTTTCCCACTTACTCACACTTGCATTATTATTCTAACAATCTCTACATACGATGTTACACCAATCCCTTATTAAAATGTTTAATGGAGGAAGGTGGAAACAACGTTTTGGAAGAAGTTCATTAAGGATTTGTATGATAACATTTAGAAGGAAGAGTATTAGCTAAAAGACCTCGAATGTCAGGTATTTTTGGCTGTCTATGAAATAGGCACCAGAGAGAACGTCTAAAAGTACCATAAATGTTAGAGACACAGGGACATTCATATTGTCCAACCAAGTGAAATGTGCATTTTATCCTTCACTTGGTGGTTTTTCTTGTGGTGGTGGACATCATATGTCTTTTCCCAACATTCTCAGGATAATTGAACTATTTAATTATTGACGTCAATTATTTCACAAAGCGGATAAAGACCGAAACTCGAGAAAAGATAAAGGGTGACATCATCTTTTGTTTCTTCAAAAGGAACATTCTCACAAGATTCGTCATCCTAGATGTCGTTATAAATGACAACAAAACGTGGTTCATGGACAAAAGATTCATAGGTTTAGTGAAAGATCTACATTTCTCTAGCACTTTACCTTAGTGGAACACCCTTAGACCAATGGTCAAGCGAAGTCAAGAAACAAAGTCTAATTGAAAAATCCAAAAAAAAACTAGAAAATGCAAAAGGTAACTAGGTTGAAAAACTTATTCATGTCCTATAGGGATATCAGACGACACCTCATTCCTCCATCAAGAAAACTTCATTTCAGCTCACCTACAGAGTCGTGGCTATGATCCTTGTAGAAATAAAGGAATTGAGATGGATAATTTAGTACCTCTTTTAAAGATAAGAGAATAAAAAATTATGCATGGAAGACTTAGACCTTCTAGAAGAATGCATGGACTAGATCATGATGAGTGAGATTGTATTGAAGCAGAAAATGGCCTCAAAATCATCAAAGGTAAAACATGTTATAATTTATGGTATGATTAATACAATGACCCCCTATAATTACTTGTCTATAATTTCTTTATCTTCTGAATACATTTTCCATAGGATAATAGAATACACATTTCAACTTTATCAAAGGTCTAAAAATAGGCACAACCTACCTTAGAATGGGAACATAATGAATTTGCTCGAACCAATTATCCACCATCAAAATGAATGGGCTCATCAAGAGGTCTGGCATTTCCCAAGTTTACAAAATGGGGAAAGGGACCGACTGTGGGCACCCTTGATAAGGAATATCCTTGCAAGTAGACACTCGCAAACGTGTAAACAAAAACACATAAATTAAGGTGAAATGCCACAACAACATATAAAACACAATTGGGACAAGTTCCATGAAATCATGATCAAATTACAATAGAAACATCGGGGGATAATTTCCATGCCTCGTAAAAAAATTAACTTAAAGAAAGAAGAGATCATACAAATTCACCTAAGACCATCTCCTGATTTACCAGTGACTGACTTATGAGAATGAGAACTTTAAATGTTCAAAGGAACACCCAGAGTTAAGGAAGAAAACATGTAAGAAGTGTTGTTAAAGGCATATTTGGCCATGACAAAATTCATTAACTACCTCAAAATTTTCTTTTTTAATGGCTTTTTACCATTGCAAAAATCTATCTTTATTTCCACAAAGAGATTGTGTTTTCTGTAACATCCCGATTTTTATTAATTATATTAGTAATTATATTATTTGGTGTATTTAATAATTATTTGCTTAATTTAGTCATTTCTGATGTTTATCGAAATTTTCGCGTTTTAGGACGATTTAGTCGGTATTAGTTCAGGATAGCGGATCAATATTTAATCAAAAATTTTAATATTTTTAGTATTAGAAATATTAATGAGTTAATATTTAGCGTTTTGGGAATTTTCTGAGTAATTAAGATTATACCGGAAATATGAGACATTGAGTTATTAGAGGATTTTATCCGTATTTATTTTATTATATTATTTTATTTTACTTGGTGTGTTAAATAATTATTTAATTGTTATGAGATATAATAATTAATTGAATTAATTAATTTTGTGTATAATTGTGTTTATTGGGTCTAATGGGTTAATTAAGTTATTAGATAGATATAATTAATTGGGCCTCAGTTGTAGAAGTAAAATATGAAATTGATTATGGGTTAAGCCCATTAAAAAAAAAGATAGTAGGAAAGAGTTAGGTCATTCTTTCATTTTTCATAACTTTGGTAAGAAGAATATAAGGGAGAGGAGAAGAGAGCATAGAAGAGAAAGAAGAGAGGATTGTAGATTCTTGAAGAGGGTGGATTAAAATCAAAAGGTAAGGGTGTGAATCCAAGTTATTATAAGTAGATATAAGTGGGTAATGATGATTGAGTTAGAAAATGCATGATTTGGAATGGGTTAGATACCATGAAGTTAGGATTTGGGATTTGTTATATTCTTGAAAACCCTAATATGAATCTATGTTTCAATCTATGAAATTGATGATTTATATATGCTATGATGTTTCTATATTGAATTCCATGAATGGGCATGTGTATCGAACATGATTTAGTGCATATATGTATGTTTAAGTTTTACTTGAAAATGGTTGATTTGGAATTTTGGTGAAAATTAATGGAGCTTAGATTCTTGTTTTTATGATCCTAATAGTTGCTATATAATGTATATAGGTTGTATAACTATTTATTTCATGAAAAATGATGGATTAACATGGTTTTATGGTGAAAAATTTGGGCTGGACAGTAATATTTTCGCAACAGCAAACAGTATTTTCGCAACAGCAGACAGTATTTTCGCAACATCAGTTTTCTGGTTTTTGACAGTATTTCCGTAACAGCAAATTTTCTGGTTTTGACAGCATTTTGAAAAACTTATAAATTCAATAACTTTTGACTCGGGTGTCCGTTTGATGCGCCGTTTGGACCGTTGGAAAGCTAAAATAAATTCCTATCTTATTAAATTGGATTGAAAACCATTAGATAATAATTTAATATAACTTATATTTTTTGTATGTGTTTGATCGGTATGAATTGATAATGATGTTGTATGCTACATGCAATTAGTTGTATGTATTCGAACTGTATGAGCCAATGATGATGCCTTGTGATGAATTAACAATAATATACTTTTATTAAGAAGTTGAATTAACCGTGTCATGTTATATCTTTTGATCCGTAACTTCTTTTATGCGCCGTTTGAAGCATTAGGAAGCCAATGTTATTATCTATGTGATAGGATAGAATTGGTTGGCACTTATTGAATTAATTATGATGTTGTTGTGTGAATAACATGTAATTACGTATATGTGAGTTATGAATCGATGAATTATGAATAACATTTGTTAATATGTTATGTGGTATGATATTCATGAGGTGTGCGAGTGAGTGTATGCTATTTAAATGCAATTGTGGAGAATGATTACTTGATGACTTAATCATTATGTGATAGTGTATGTCATGGATTAATGTTAATTGTGGATAACATGTATTGGTATTTTGTACCATGTGCTAATTGTGATATTTGGAAACGATGAATGCTAATTGTTATGCATTGTTGTAATTGTCGTATGATAAATGTGTTTTGTACGATGGTGGAATAATTCAATTAGTTGAATTTTGGTAATATGATTGGATGTTAAGATTATATGGATAATTCTTAATTGCATATGTTTTGGTAATTGTATGTATACATGATGCTTAGATTTAGCAAATGTATATGTTGTTTTTGGAGAATTGTTGAGAATGACATTGATTGGCTTGTATGCTATATGTTATTGTGATTGATAAATGCTATGTGAATGCTTTATTGATGATATATGCATGTTGTGCAACGTTTGGTGGATAATTCGAATTGTGCGAATTATTGTGGTATGAGGTATGTTAAGATTGTGTGATAATCTTAACTGCATATATATATATATATTGTAAATCTTGTTGCACATGCATACATGGTGGCTTTGAAATAGAAGCGGTGAAACTTTGGGTTCACATGGTTGACCTTGATCCTCGATCGGAAATAAAGGTGGTGAAACTTTGGGTTCACATGTTGGCTTGGATTCTAGAGGTAGAATCGGAAGCGGTGAAACTTGGGTTCACAATGGTGGCTTTGGTCTTGTCCGGATCGGAAGCATGGCTTGGATTCTAGATATTGAATCAGAAAGCGGTGAAACTTTGGGTTCACATGGTACCACATGCATTGAGTCACATTTATTACATTCGAGTCACATTGTGTGCTATGTGATTTTTTTTGTATCAATGTGATTGTTTTGTGTGATAATTGATATATGGTGTATGAATGTATGTTTTGAGAAGAGCGGTGAATCGTGAAATGTATTCTTGTTGTGTTTTGCATTTCCCATTATTATGTTTATCTATAATAATTTAAATTCTCACCCTTCTGTTTGAATGATGTTCATCGTGACATCGTGCAGGTTCCGACGAGTAGTAGCTTGTCCGAGGATTTAGCCGAGGAGCTCCTGAGTTTGTTGTTTGATTAGGTAGCGACTCATATGCTCTGATCATGTAACACTTGGGGGGTTTTATTTGACTCATGCTTATGTTTGGATATTGCTATCTTGTATATATTTCGAATCTATACTTTGGATATGTTGTTGACGGCCATGTTGCCTAGATTTGATTTGGTTTAGCATAATTGGATATGTTATTTGAGTTCGGTAGATGAATATAGTATGTGATATATTCATTGAAATGTTTGAGTTATAATTCTTCCGCGTGCGATATGCATAATTTATGAAAGCATGATATTTTCAAAATGTGTTACGATATAATTAGTGCATGTTGGTATGTTTGTTCTAGGTTTTCATTGTGATGAAAATAACATGTGACGCCTCTTTGATTGTATGCATACTTTACTCTGTGAATAATATGTTATATTTGGGGTTAGAAAAGGGGTGTTACATTTTCTCCTTAGTCTCCTCCAAATTTTTCTTCAACAATTCCCCATCTTGATAAAACGTGCCCACAATAATTGGTAACGACTAACTTTCTAAAGTTTTTTATTTGTGCAACAAATTGATTATTTGTACCGCAAAGTCAATTAGCTAATCGATTTAGCCCATGGATTATTTCCAAATTCACACAATTTCTCGACCTATAAATATAGAGCTTTTATATCATTTCAAGAAATTCAAAAAATGTGAAAAATCTAACTTTTCATTTCTCTCACAATCTCTCTAAATCATTTCTATTTTTCTCACATATGTTGGTCATAGTGCTTTGAGAGCGTTCTTGAGTTTATTGAGGAATTTTGTTCTGGTCGAGGACTTAATTATAGATTTATGATGAACAGAGTTTTCTCTTGATAAATTATTATTCCTTTGGAAGTGATTTTTTAGGAGCTAAACCATTGTAAAAGCTATTTTTTTTGTTTTTGAGGGATTAATTATAAGTCTGTGTTTTGTTCGTGAGCTCCGTCATTGAAGAAAAGCTCTCTTTTGAGTTCAAGAAGATCAACCAAAGAAGAATATTCACAACTTTTCGTGAGCTCATCCCAATCAAAAGCTCAACTGGTTCGAGATCAAACTGGTGTTAAATCTCACCCAATTTCCGAATTCAGATCAATTAAAATCTCGGTAGGTTTGAGACTAGTTTGGAAAAAAACTCAGTTCGGTTTGTGGTCAGCCCGTGTAAAACCTTGGTTTGGTTCAGATTTTGGTTTCGAGACTAACCCTTTCAAGCCTCTAGTTATAAAATGGTTAGAAATTAGCCTGCAAATTCATTTCCTTGTATAAGGGATTTCATGGGCTTAACCTTTTAAAAGCTCTCAAGTAATAATAGATACTCTCAAAATTAATTTATAGGGAAAATATTAGGTCACTTCATCAGACTGAACCTCTATAATTCTCTAGTGTCGTTCTCTTTTCCCTTATCTTTTTTAATATTTTACTTATTTTCTTTAATTTAAATTTCTGCTGCATACTTATTCAAACGTTTTATTGATAAAATATTTCAAACTCTGATTTCGAAAATGTATTTGTTCTAAATCAACAATTTTTAAACCTCTACAATTTACACCCTCTTGTGCATGAGGTCCCATACCTAATAGTGATGTTCTTGAAGGTTTTCAAATTGGACCATTCAGAGAGCCTCATATTTTCTTTCTTTAATCCCATCTTTTCAAAAAGATATGAGAACATAATATCGCAAAAACTTATGCCATCAATCAGTATTCTAGATACGTAGAATTTGGAGATCGCGATCGTGATGACTAGAGGGAAAATTTTGTCTGGGACTTCTACTTTGTTCCTTTCTCTCCTCCTTGGATGGGGGACTTTGGGAGGAGTGTGGTTTCCCCTTCCTCCTTCGAGTTTGGGGAAGGAATATGACATTTGTGTCGTCGGTGGCTTGAAGATTTTTGGACTTCTTTCAGATCCTTTCTAGGCAAAGAGGTTTTATGCAAGGCCGCCTCAAGCACGATGTTGTTCTTTGGAATGACGTTGGAGATTTTTGGACTGCTTTCATATTCTTTCTTGGCTTTATGCAAGACTTCCTCCAACACAATGTTGTTCTTCAGAATGATAATGTGCAGGCTCTCTTTGATCTAAGTTAACCTGTTTGGAAAAGCTTGGGAATTTGGTTGATTAACCATCTGGTACATTTTTTCAACAACTCATTAGCTCCTTACTGACCAAGATTAGTCTGCAAAAGTTAGAAACTAGGGAGTGCTTCCCATCTGGCCACAACAGGCGTTAATGTAGGTTTGAAGGAAGGTTTACCTAGATGGAATTTATGGAGCAAATTCGAAGAACGAAGGAAGACTAAAAACTGTTGAATCCACCCTAGGTTGGACATGGATCAAATTGAAGGAGTTTGGTTCTGAACTTGGAGGAATTGGTCTAGAGACGAAAATTTGTGCTTTGATTGGAGGAGATCTGGATCTAATTCAGTGGAATCGAGAAGTAAGAAATTGTAGGAATAAAAAGTCGAATCTCATAGACAACGCCAATGTTCTACTATGGATATTTATGGAGATTGGATAAGTTGAATTTACGTTGAATTATGGTGAGTCAAGGTCTCAGTGGATTGAGGATTGACTTGGAGAATGATGATTTATCTCCTTTAAATAGGATAGATAGATGATTAACAATTACATTTGTGTGAAATGTAGCCGATTGTTGTATTGATCTTAGGAGGTTAGTATGGTAATTTCCCAAAAAATATTTTATAACATAGGTTGTGTATCCTTCCTGTGATAGACATTTATTAGATTTTACTTAGGGTTAATAGTAATTCACCCCCTGTAATGTTAGCGAATTTTGTTTTCCCCACTCCCTACCCTTTGGCAACGGTTTTTTCAAAAAAACTGTTGCCAAAACCTGCCTTTGGCAACGGTAGGGGGTAAACCAAAACACGCTCATATTACAGGGGTAAACTACTATTAACCCTTTTTTTACTTATTACAACTTGCTGCGGGCTAAAAAGAAATATGTTTTTAAGGAGACTAATATAAAAAAACAATTCTTATAAAAAAAATAAAAAATAAAAAACTACAAAACAAGATCATCATAACTTAATTCTCATTAAAAAAATTTCCAATCTACACAATGTACAACACCAACCAAAAAAAAAAAAAAGTTAAAACTACATCTAATCTATTCTAAAATACTAAGAATCTGTTACATTATCATTATCTTCAATCTCAGTAATCTCATTCTGCCCCTCAGATAAATACAAAGTTGGTGAAGAAGCAAAAGAAGAAACAGCAGAAGAATACAAAGTTAAATCAGAACAAGACTTACTAGAATCCTTAGAGCCTGTCAAACTAATCAACAAATCAACAAAAGCACCAACAATAAACCCATGATTATTTTTCCCATTAACTCTCAAATACCAACTCAAAAGCTCCTCCAACCCTTCCCAATCCTTCACACCATGTGACTCAACCATCTCCTCCATTGATCTCTTGAAATCCTCATAAGGATCATCTGACTCCAAAGCTAATACCACACTTTCCTTAAACGGAAAACCGTTGGCCTTCGCCTTTTCCAAGATCGAACTCGTGTCCTCGGCTTCGAAAAACAGTCTCTCTGAAGACCTCTCGGATTTAACTCCTCGTACTAATGTCTCCAAGAGCTCTCCGTCGTTGTAGCAATAATACTCGTCTGATTCTGTCGAGAAACTCGCGACAGAATCAGACGAGGTTGTTGTGAAACATGATTTCGGTGTTTCGATATTGCTTTGATTGTCTGTTTGGTCGAAGAACACTGAGTTAACTGTCTTGAACATGTCATCATCAACAATGGCACCACCAGTTCGAAAGGAGAGAGTCTTTGGATGGTGGTTGCAGGAAGGTAAGAATTGCCATGGATGTTGTTTGGTTTTGAAAAGTGAAGAAAGTTTCAAATTTTTCTTTCCCATTGGGAGAGGGAGGTGTGAAGAGGAAAGAGAGGGAGGTGTAATGATGAATAATGAAGATGTGGTTTGGTGTTTGTAATAAATAAGAGGAGAAGTGAGTTATATAAAGCAGAAGAATGTGAGAAAGAAATGGGATGTGGTAGGTGATTTCATGTGTGAATTAAATTTGTAGGTTTGTAAAATTCAATGTTATTTAATGCACACATCAACAACTGAATGTAACAGCAATCTTTTCAGAAGTGTCAGCCTCATATCTTCTTTAAAATAATGTTAGATAGTACTATGGTTCTAAATATAAAATAGTAAAGTATAGGACTTGATATATTGATTTATATTTAGTATAAGTTTTGAATTCAATTTTTGTTATCTATGTAAAAAAAAATTTAATTGATAATGTGTTTTGGATAGCATAAAGCTCCGAATTATCAAGATCCAATACATCTCAAATTCATTCTACTCGATTTAATGTATAAATCAATTCACTTGCGAAGAGCAAAGTACAATCTTTAATTTTCAATTTTACTATATTCATATTGAATCTTGAATTGGTTTCAGCGTTAGAGTGTTAACTATGCAGGTCTACCCCGCACCATATTAAAGGAGATCAGAGTCACCGTATAAGATCATTTGTTCTTCAAATGTCTTCATTTTTTTGTTCTTTCGTAGATCTAGATCATTCATTTATGGATCTCTAATGTGAGAATTTCTTTATGATTTGAGATTTACTCGAGTTAAGTAGTGTGGTAAATGAGGATGTTTGTCCCGTTTAAATTTGTCTTGTAAAATTTTGCAAAAAAAAGGAAGTGAGATTTAATGGACATAGCAGAAGGGGCAAGTTTAAAAGTTTACATGTCCTAAAAAAAGGGTGGAGTGGGGCGGGCTTGACATGCCATTCACCTCCAAAAATGAGGTTGGATGGACATAGTAGAAGGACGGATTTAAAACTTTGGTATATCCTAAAAAATGAGGGTGGAGTGGGGCGGACTTAACCGATCATGCCCACAAAACCTAAAATTTACACAATTCATGTTGATGTCTGTGCCCATAAAAACTCACAAAAAATGGGATAGAACATGTATAGTAGAAAGTGCGAATTTAAAACTTTAACCTGTCCCACACAAAAATCAAGCAAAACATGCATGGCTGACGGATCAGAAAATTTATGATCTTGATTGTCATTTTAGAATGAAAAGTGTGTCTTTTAAAAGAATTTTGAATGGAGGAGACATTCTAGTTGGATGATATTGACTTAAAATTTTGTTCTAGTCTTAAAAAAAAATTGAAGCGGGAGGGTTAGACTGCATGTCTAAAACCTAAAAATTATAAAATTTATATTAGTATTCGTGTTATAAAAACTAAAATAAAATAAATAAATATAATAGAGAATGAGAATATAAAATCTTAACTCACTCCATAATAAAAATATGACACTCGTCTTATAATATGTTTTTGTTTTTAAAAAGATCTCACTCATTTGATATATATAATATATTTTAAAAGTAATTAATAATTTTAAACAACGGTAAATATTTTATATCTATAAAATTTAGATAACATTAATAAAGATATTTACATATTATCTAGCTATTCAAACTCACAACTTTTGTGAAACCAAAAGTGAAATTTTACCAACTTACAACCTCTATTGGCATGAAAAACATAACTGGTAAAATTGCATTTATGAATGTCATATGTGTTTGACCTAGTGAGGGCATTTTCATTTCTTTTTCAAAGAACAAAGATAAGAAATTACCAACACTAGACCACAAAACAAACATGTACTTCATTAGCATTTAAATTTAAACCATTACACACTTATAGCAAAAGTAGGCAATTTCCCCCTAACTTTTCAGTGGTATTTAAGAGTGACAAAAATTTAAATAAATAAACTATAAAATTAGTAAAAAAAATATTTGTGGTTGAAATAGTGACACTATGAAAATGTTGCTATAGTATAGAACTATAGGTTATTAGATACTATAAAAATATATAAAATAAATGAAATGAAGAAGGTGAATTCTTGTGATGTTTTTAAATAGGGAACGGTTGCATCACGCATAGTGTATTTATTTATTAGAAAAGGATGGTTTTGAGATCTAAAATAACTAGGCTATGTATTTATTAGGAACTTCTTTTATTGTTTTTACCTTATATAATATATATCTCTCTGTCACATTTATTAAATAACTAGTTGTTTTGATACAAGGACACATAACATGTGATATTTCATGTTTCTATTCTCTTTTTTTACTGAATAATACACATATAAATAATTATGACATTTTTTGTTTTTAGGTCATTTTGATATTTTTAATCTATTAGAAATGTTTAAATCATCAATTTTGTTTGGATTTATAATAAGTAATTGTTGTTAAAGTCAGACATGTTGATTGTGATTTTTTTGTAGTGTAAAGGTGTTCATGGTCAACAAAAAATATATTTTTTAAAATAGTTAAAAATATAATTTTTAAAATTAGTTAAAAATAATTAATTAACATTATTTTCATAATTTTTCTAATATTTAGATTTATTTATTTTTTAATTTAATGTTTTAAATTAACATATTATAGTCTAAAATTAAAATAAAAAATAAATAAAAATATTGTTTTTTATTGAAAAGGTTATAAATTTAAAGCTATAAATCTGATATTCGTATCAAACTACTTCGAAATTAAACGGATTTGGTTTAAATTATTGCATATAAAATTGGAAAAATTTGAATAAAATGAAAATGAAATTGGATTGGATCATTAAGTTGAACGAATCATTTGTATTCATAAATATTTTTAGTAAAAAAACTCGTGAAAAATCTAAAAATAAAAATTTGTAAAGGAAAAAATATTTAAAAAATAGTAAATTTGATAGAGGAAAATAGAGAAAAGAATATAGAAAAATATTATAAAAATGCAAGAAAAGATATGAGAAAGAAATATAATCAAGATCACAATTGAAATATTTTAGAGTTAGTGGTGCTAGTTGACTATGGCTAAAAATAATGTGAACTATACATTGACATATACAATAATTTTTATATTTATACATGCATATATAATGCATTACATTCTGTGTGAAGTACATGAATGTTTGTTGGCCACTAATAAAATAGAAATTCTATCACTTTGTTGTAGCATAGTGCTTTATAAATTATGAATAAATAATAAGTTTATACATTGTTTTTCAATTTCTATGATGATCCATGTATTCATTTCCCAAAGTTGACTAATTGTCTCGAGAAAAGGCTCTAGTGCTTCTTACTTTTGTTGGAATGGATTAAGTTGACTTTAAAATTAAGATGGTGAGTTTCAGTTTCTTGAGTTGCTTTGGCATTTTCCGAAATTTGTCATGAAATGACAAATATTGGTTTCTCAAATAAAAAGGTTTAGTGATTGTAATGTGAAAGGAATTTTTGTTGGGAGAAATGAGTACAAATTGTTTGGAATTTGATCTACAACTTTTTTTTTTTTATAGTGAAGAGACGCTTTTTTTATATAGGTGCAACAGCTGTATAACATATAGATTTAGAGAAGCTATCAAAACACATGATTATTTTTTTAATGAAAAAAATGATATATTAGTAAAGTACAAGGAGTATTAAACCGATCATCCCGTAGAAAAAAACATAACAAAAAATACAAAAAGAAATATCAACAAGAAAAATCAAAAACTAACAAAAAAAAACTCGAGCAGTTAGAGATCTCATCCCAAAGATTTAAGTTGGATCTAAAATAGTTAGGACCACATTCGATAAATCAAAGGACGTCAAGAGAACCAAAAATCACAAATTAATGTCAAATCTTAGAATAAAGATAAATACCCAATCCACTATTGACTTAGGTAGAGGATAGGGTTTTAAAACTAATCAAAGAAAGTACATGAGTTCACGTATGCTCTACCTAAAAACCATTTTCAGACAAAAAAACTTGTGTCCTCCACTTCTTTCACAGTTGTTAAGACACTATTAAAGATATCATCATTACAAACCCTCAAAATAGACCATACAACATCATACCAAATCATAGCAAAGTCACCCCTAGACTTAGTCTTACCACCTAAAGAGAGAAAAACATAAACAAAAGTCTATGATCACTAGGAACACCCATCTGTTAACCTAACCTCTGAAATATCATATATCAAACAGACAAAGCTAACTAACAAGTGACGAAGAGATGGTAGACCGACTGAACCAAAATCTCACACAAGGGACATGACATCCCAATAGAATCAATAATTACTCCCTGTTTGAATAGGTTCTCCCTATAAGGGAGTCTATCTTGTAAGAGTTGCCAAGAAAAGACCATTGCCTTAGAAATGGTTCAACTAGCCCATATTAGGAGAAATGTCGAATTCTCAACAAAGTCATAAGACAAATAAGGGATAAACAGGTCCAACTAAAGACGATAAAAAAGGAAATAAAGAAAATACCATTTCCTGTATGATTCCACTTCCAGTTATCTCTATCTAGAGAGGGGGGCTATGAAGCACAAAGAAAATGATATCAATCACAAGTAACTCAAGGAGAAAAAAAAAAGATTTTTCATCACCTGAAATCCAAAAAAATTCTCATTTAACATCTGATCAATCTCATCCAACAATTCATTATGTTGTGTAGAAATAAAATAAAGATTGGGGAACTTGTTCCTAAGGGAGATAGATCCTACCCAAGGATCTTCCCAAACAGAAGTTTGGAGGCCCAATTCGACTTTCCTCATAAAACCATCAACAAATCAATCAGAGTGGTCATCCTCTTTAGACCTAAGAAGATATACACATTTCCACCAAGCAGAGCATGATCGAAGACCCTAGGTTCTCTCCCCGTTCCCAGAGAGATGAAACGATAGACACATCATATCTAACTATAAGAATATCATGCCAAATACTTGAAGCACTTGTAATCAATCTTCATCTTTATTTAGTTAAAAAGGTTAGGTTTACTAGCCAAAGGTCCCTAACTTTTAACTCCATAGGTTTACAAACATTATCCTATGTGGCTCAAGAGATCTTATAAACCCCCTTCACACCTCCCATGAGGAACCTTATTTGAATCTCAACAAGTTTCTTCTAAACCTTCAAAGGCATCTTCAAAAAAGACAAAAAGAAGATAATGATAACATTTAACATATAATTAAGAAGAATCACTCGCTCACCCAAGCTAGCATATTTGTGCTTCCAAGAATGGAGCCTATTGGTTATCAAACTGACTAGAGGGTTCCATGTATATTTAAACCTAGGTTAATCTCCCATTAGCAAGCATGTGTACCTAAACATGAGAGTTTCAATCTTACAGCAAAGGAAATCGCCAGTAGAGGCCACAAATATCAGATCCACATTAACCCCCACACAACTGCTCTTAAAGAAATTAACCCAAAGCCGACTTAAACCCCTAAGGATCACCTTAATAATCCACAAGTTCTAAACAATATGGAATGCCAAAAAGAGGGTGCCATCGCCATATTGAAAGTGAAGTATCACCAAGTTACATGTTCCCACTATAAACCCATAGTAAAGAGCAAGCTCAAGAATTTTAGAGACTAGACCACTAATCCCCTTAGCCACAGGGAGGAAAAGGAAAGGATCTAGGGGATCCCCTTGCTCCAGATCCCTTTGAATAATGATCTCTTGAGTTGAACACTCATTAACCAACACCACGAGATTTGTTGAAAACACATAAGCTCTCGTCTAGGATCTCCATTCTCAACCCAAACCTGATAAGCATATAATATTGAAAACTCCAACTGATTGAATCACGCTCTTTCTCAAAGTTCTCCTTAAGAATTAGAAAACCTTTATTGGTTCTATTGGCCATTCTATCACTTCACTAACATCCACCACTCCATCTACCAACATCATTCCTTTAAGGAATGTCAATTGATTGCAATAAATGAGCTTATCTATTACATCCCAAAGTCTGGTGGCCTGCACTTTAGCCACCAACTTATAGAGAGCACCAAGTAGATATATACACCTAAAATCACCCAATTAAGAAGGAGACTTAACCTTATGGATCAAAGTCACAAAGTAAGATGCAAAGCTACGAGGTAGAGATGTAAAACAGAAAAATTATGAAATATGATCCCCATATCATATCTCAAAAGATTCCAAAACCTTTTTAGGAAGGAGAAATTGAAACCATCGGGGTTTATACTTTTGGTACCCTCACACTTTGATACAACAAAATATAACTTCATAAGACTAAAGGTTGTCGTCAAAGAAATATTATCATCTTCTAAACGAGTACGGAAAACAACACCGTCAAGATGAGGTCTATCAACATTTGGTTGAATAATCATGGAAAAAATTAATAGTATTTTTCCTAATTTCATCCACCCCTTAAATCTATCCTTCTTCACCTTAAGGGATAAGATAGTGTTCCTTCTACCTCTACTTTTACCAGAGACGTGAAAGAAACCAAAATTAGAATCACCTTCATTTAGCCACTAGGCCTATACCTATTGAACAATTGAGAGTATTTAATCCTTGACAGTGACCACAAAGTCACAATCGCTTCACTTCAAGTCTCAATCTCCTCAACAGAAAGGGCTTTATTGTCATCCAAAAAATCCACATTATTCACACCTCTTTCAACATGTCAATCAGATAATCAAAGTGGCCAAACACTTGTTTATTCCATACTTTTAACACCAACTTTAGAGATTTTAATTTCTACAACAAAACAAAAGCTTTCCGGCCATGGATCTTTGTACCATCCGAGGAAGAGAGAATTATATCATAAAAATTATGGTGAGATAACCAACGATTATTGAATCTAAAATGCTTAGGATCCCACACTGATTGACATACTTAAGGACAATCAAACGATAATAAAAAAACATCTCTATGAAGGGCTCAATGAGAGATCTCATCCCGATGGTACCACCGTCTATTAGACACTAAAATCTGACCGAGCCTACTAATAACCTTGCCATTGAGCTGAAGCCAAGTAAATTTTCTCGCAAGAAGGGAAAGATGTATTAACTTCACATGAAAGGTAAAATTAGAAAAGTCTACGTAATCAATACTCCTAGAGGAACTAGAACAAGCACCCACTCCTACCTTTCTCAAACCAACAAATGGAAGTGAAGTCTCTCGAAATACACCAAATGTGTCCTCCAAAATTAGCTTTATGCAAACAGAGATCATCTCACATTTGTTAGCCTTTTGTATTAGAGTATCAATATTTGATCTAAATTGAATTAGGAGGATGATCCCAAAGATGATGAGCAAACAATTAACTGAATATAGTAGTTACAAATATTTTTAGAGTCAAATTAGTGAACAAATAAAAAGTTAAAGGTATGTTAGATAGAACATTGTGTACTTTTATTTTTGTTTTCAGAGAACTTCTTATAAGAGGGTTATGAGGAGTACTCTGAAACATAACCATTACCTATTCAAATATTGAGAAATTTAACTATTCAAATCATAATAATTTAATTTGAACTAGATGTCAATGATGGCTCTCAAAAAGATGAGCAAGCGAACGACTACACTGGCTCATGAAAAAGGGTGATGTGTTCAAATACTTTGACGTTCAAGTCATTAAACAAAAGAACGGCTTAATCTATGGAAAATAAAAGGTTGTGTACATTTGTCTCTAATTCACAGATCTTTGAATAGAGCTTTGAAAAGATAGACTTTAAAGTTGTGAATCATAATCGTTATAATGGATACATCATCATTGCGTGAATCTGAGTCTGTGCATGTGTCTTTGTCTTTATCTCGTCCCAGTCTCTTGCTAGCCGTTGCAAAAGTAGGAGAAGGTTGATCTCTTTGGGTAAATTATATACGTTTTGGATTAAATTTCTAATGAATTGAATTTCTTAAGACAGTCATGAACAATTTTGTTTTCTACATAGAATATACACCCTTGAAGACAAATTGTTTAACAAATTTGCTGGCATTGTTGCAACTACCTTTTGATCCAATCGTGTTGACTCCATCATCTTAGCTATGAAGTTGGAATCTCTTATCCAAAGCTTATCATATAGACAAGACTCAAAAAATAATAATGCACCTATTTTTTGTGACTAAGCAAATGCTTGTAAATTGTTCCATGTGATAATGGGTCCTAAAATAATGGTTTAGTTGTACAAAATAGCAACACTTAGCAAACTTGAAAATGAGATTTTTAATAGAGGTCCCATCATAATTTCTTATCAAATTAAAAACATCAACCTTTTTAATGGTAAACATGACAAAGAATAATTGTAACCTTATGACACATAAAAGGAATGAAAATTATATTACTCTCATGTTGGTGAATCAATAAGTACTATGGTAGTGATTCCATTCAATGGATGTCTTCTACTTGAGGAGAAAATTTTATACTGAAATTATTGTCATTATTCAATTTTAGGACTTTTGTTTTATAATGAAATTATTGTCATTATTCAATTTTAGGACTTTTTTTCAAAAGTCTGGTTTTACTTTAAATCTTAATGATTCTGTATGGATATTTAATCTTCCACTTGACGAAAATTATGTGAAAAAAGCAATAATTTTCATATTTTAAGAATGATTATGATCTCAACCCATAATTTAATTTGCACAGATAAGACTAGATTTTTAATTAAAAAGATCACATGTAAGTTACGAGTGGCCTTGTCTCCATCCTTATCAACAATAGTGAAGATATGTGGGTTGGTTAAATAAAAATTACAATCATTTTATTTCACAATGGTGGGTTTTCTCTTTTAAAGTGTGAACTTTATTATTGAAAATTTATCATTAAATAAAAGTAGGTTTATTATCTTATTTTTCTCGTATGTTGATCTTGAAGATCCATTTTCTTTCCTTAATTTTAAAAAAATTATAATAATTTTTTAACTCTTTAAAATGTATAATATATTAATTATTTTTGTCTAATTAACAATAAATTTAGAGATTAATTTTTTAGTTTTTTTATCTCTAGTTAAACAAAAAGAAATAACATGACGTTTTGACGAGTTAATAAATTGATATGAATTTTTTTTAATTAAAAGATTAAAATAAACCCAAAATTAAAATACAAAAGAAAAAATATTAAGTCATAAAAATATCAACTACACTTTTTTATTTTGAAAAAAAATTGAGACTCTAAGACTTTAAAGAGAAATAAAAGATTAATTTCTTTCTTACATGAATTTTATGGTTTACAACTTCCATTAAAATTGATAATTTTTTATAATAGGTGATGTTCTGGATTGGTCCAATGGTTAAGCATGGCTCAATCCACTTATGCACTCAGATCGGTCTAATAGTCTTAGTTCAACCGGTTGAGAGTTAAGGGAAACACTTTCCCTCCTGCCCCTCCGTCGAGGATGCATCCTCACCTGGCCAGAGGGCCAACAACCCATCACAGTCCTCGCCCAAGCCTCTGGCTACGCCGATATCAAGACGTCAATTCTGCCCCGCAGTCGGGGACAAATGATCACCTGCTCGATGGGCACCATCGCTCTCCATAAATACGTCTCTGCACGCCCAACGGATAATTCCGGATAGCCTTATAAGATTTCTGGTTTTACGCCTATATTCCTAGTAGTCACATACTTTGGGCCTGGATCCGCGATCCAACCCAAAATATGAATCAATGGTCAAGGCTGGGGGCATTATAAAAACCCTTTCATTTGAGAGGGTCAGGTAATTCAAAACACTCAAATATATATGTGCTCCTACTAATTTTAGCACCGAAGTGCCTTACAAATACACCTTCTTCCTCTTCAACATCAACATTGTACGCAAAGTCTCTGGCCCACTTTAGGTTCTGATCAACCGATAAGATTAGCAGTGTCGTTTGTGGGAAACTTTTGTTCTCCCCATCTTTCTTTCCTCGAAAATCAAATATGCAAACAAATTTCAAGATTTCAACCATCGCCAGTCACGACGACCGCAATGTTGACCCTATCATCATCTCACCCAAGACCAGCCTCGGCTACACGGATCCCTTTCTGGAGGATGTAGTTCCCCGGAAAAGGGACGAAGCCACTGCATCCCCCTCTTTGAATGACGCGCACGATCTTAACACCCATCATGCTAACACTGGCAAGATCAAGAAAGTTCCTAAGGATACGCCAGAAACATCCCAGCAGATTCATGTGTCGACCAACGCTGACCTTATCCTAGCAGTCTTGGTTGAGGCACTCAACAAGACAAACTCCATGATCCTCTAGTAGAACAAGAGGATCGGGGCGTTGGAGAAAACACACCATTCAAGGTCTCCCCCGTGGAGGCACCAAAGAGAATCCCAGAGTCCTTCTCCGCGACCCAAAGAGCGTTGTTCAACTCAAGGGGGACAAGAATCCCTAGTTATCAAGAAACGTGACCACAAACCTCCCCGCGAGAGCCCCCCTCTCCCCGATGATAAAAAAGAGCAAAGAAAATACACATGATGAAAACCGACGCACACATTCACTCAATTCTATGGGCCAATAGAGAAGTCCATATCCCCGTCGAAATTTTGGTCCTCGACATGGAAGATATATCGTCTCTCCTTCCCGGTCATCTGGCTCCAACAACGAGGACGATCCTGGAGGCCCGTTATCTCTCGAAATCATGGCTATGTGACTGCCCAAAGGGCTGGATAATCCCCCTCCTCTGGGCACCTACGACGGAACTAGTGACCCTAACGAGCACATCAAGAATATCGATGCTCTGCTCGATTACCGCGACGTCAAGGGCTCCATCAAATGCAGGCTGTTCCCCGCGACTTTGAGAAAGCGAGCCATGTCCTGGTACAAAAGCCTCCCTGATGGATCCATCACCTCGTGGAAACAACTAGGGAGGGTGTTCTCTAGAAACTTTATGGCTTCTCGCCGCCATCCAAAATAAGAGGCCTCACTCGAGGAAATCATCCAGGGAAAGGATAAATCTCTCTGGGAATACATTGAGAGGTTCAACAAAGAAGTCTTCCAGATCTCCACAACCGACAACATGAAGAAATATCGGCTCGAGCGCAGCCTGTGTCCCTGCAGCAACTTTGCTAAGGCAGTTGACATTGAAACTCCTATTACCCTGGACGACCTACTCCTCAAGGCCCAAGCGTACATCCAATTCAAGGAAAAAGAAGCGGCCAATACTACCCAGGATTCGAGGAACTAGGAGAATTCAAAGTCCTTAAGGTCTCGCGATGCCTCGATATCTCGTCGAGGATGAGATAAAAGGAAAGAAGAAATAATTCGTGACTCTCAGGAATACAAAGGAATAACTGTCTGTTTTCACGAGTAAATGCCATTGGTCGCCTTGCAAGAAAAGATCCTTTCTGAATGCACCAACTTAGAATTTTGCCAGGCTAGGGTCTATTTTTCACGACAAACGCTAGCCAAGCCAAACAAAGATAAAACCAAATACTTTTGGTTCCACTAGAGCCATGGGCACACCATAAAAGACTACATCCACCTCAAGGATGCCATCGAGATTCTAATATGAGACGGCCATCTCAAACAATACACGAAGAAAATGGATGATACTTGATAGGAGCCCGAGAAATGAAAAACGTCGAGGAGGAGAAACCCTCCTCGGGCGATGTCAGGATGATCGTAGCCTTGAGCATCACACGACCAAAGGATTTTCATGTCCCAGACAAAGTTGCGTTCCCCTTGTACCTGGAAGTACATAGTCACTGGGAGAATATTTCCTCCGCCTTGGTCATCTTGGGCGGGGTAAGCAGCAAGATGACCGTGGGCTCAATAAAAAGGAAGTTCGAGCGACTCATCAGCGCGAGCTCCAACACAAATTCCACCCTCGATAAGAGTCGGAAAAATTCCATCCTTATTGCGTTCTACCGAGAAGAGATCCTTGGTGGTTCTCCCAAATCGAGCATTCCTTTGCTCGTAAAGGCACAAATGGCCAACTTTGATGTTCAACGCATTCTGGTCGACCAAGAAAGTTTGGTTGACATCATGTACTCGTAGCTATTCTCCACGTTGCAGCTGGATGAAACACACCTGACACCATACGTAGGCTCTAATTTCAGGATTTCAACGGTGCGGTCACGAAGCCATGGAGATATGTAGAGCTACTCGTCACATTCGTGGCCGCAGACACGCCCAAGTCCATCAAAGTCCAATTCCTGGTGATAGACTACCCTTCACTTTACCAGTGCATCATCAATAGGCTAATGCTAGCCGAACTGATAGTTGTGCTCTCCACGGTGCACTTGAAGATGAAATATTACACCTCCAAGGGACTCGTCGCCACCCTCCACGGGGACATCGAGGTTGCGAAGAGATGTTTCGAAGCAGCGTTGAAGGGGCTGAACATAATGAGCGCGCCGGCCATTAACAAGCCCGCTCTACCTAGCAATTTCGAAGAGCCCAGATCACTACCGCGCGATGATTCAATCGACCTTAAAAATCGCTTCTCCAAATACGACCTGAAAGATCAGAAGAGGAAAGAGAAGAAAGCTTCACCAACCACGATGGATCTCTCCACATCGCTCGACCAAGAGCCTGCAAATCCTCTGCGCCGCATTCCCGGCGGGGAATTCGAGGTCATCCTCCTTGGTGATGATCCCAACAAGGGAGTCAAGATTGGTACTAGCCTCCTCTACATGGCGAGAAAAACAATCGAAGGCTTATCTAAGGGAGAACGCCGACCTGTTCCCATGGAGTGCCTCAGAAATGCCTGGATTGGACCTAAAGATTTCATGTCACCAGCTAACCGTAGATCCAACCATTAAGGCAGTAGCACAACATAGGAGGAAACAATCTCCCAAAAAAGCGTAGGCTGTTGAAAAAGCTGTAAAAGACCTGGCTGTCAAACATTGTACTTGTTAAAAAATCAAATAGAAAGTGGAGAATTTGTGTTGATTATACCGATCTTAATAAGGCTTGCCCCAAAGATGCATATCCCCTGACCAACATAGATAGATTAGTTGATAACTCTGTTGGTTTTAAATTACTGTGTTTTATGGACGCATACTCTGGTTTAAACAGATCCCCATGGCCATGGGAGATAAAAAACACAACACCTTCATGACCGAGTCGGACAACTATTACTTTAATGTGATGCCCTTCTGCCTGAGGAACACCGACACCACTTACCAAAGAATGATGAACAAAGTGTTCCGAGGAGAAATCACGGACATGTTTGAAGTCTACATGGACGACATGATCGTGAAATCCCAAGAGGAAACCGATCATGTGCTCCAACTGAAAAAGGTCTTTGACCAGGAACGAATATGCAAAATTCGATTCAAGCCGGAGAAGTGCGCCTTCGGGGTATGGGCAAGAATGTTCGTCGCATTCTACCTAATAAAACGAGGAATCGAGGCCAACCCCGAAAAGTGCAGAGCCTTCTCCGAGTTCCCGACATCAAGTTCAAATAAATTGATCTAATCGCTGAAAGGGGTGCTCACCATGTTATCCGGCTTCATGGAAAAATCTTCCCAACACACGCTCCCCCTCTCCAAACTCCTCCGAAAGAAAGCAGCTTTCAAGTGGACGGACGAATGCGACCAGGCTCTCCTCCACCTCAAGCAAGCGTTCTCCAAACTAGCGGTCCTCTCCTGACCTAATGTAATACGGTGAACTGACTTTTAAAGAAATGTCGCGGTTAAGCAAGAGTCGCCACCAACTTTTATTTTATCCAATTTAATAGAAAGGCTAAAAGAACAGGAAAAGACCTTTTGAAGAGATTTTGAGTTCGGGGGGTAAGTTATACAAAGGGAAGGTGTAAGGCACCCTTTGCATCCATGGTTATCCATGGGCTCTTAATTGCTTAGCTCACTTTGTTTTCAAAATGTTTGAATTATTTGAAAAGTAGGGTGTGAATAGAAAAATTTGAATAAGGACTTTAGCTTGTAAATAAGCGTAGCCTTTTGGAAATTGTTTTGAAAAGGAGGTGTGAAAAGTAATTTGAATTTGTTTGGCAAGCAATTGAGAACTACCTACCCTAAGTTTGTCTTTCATGTTCTTTAAGTCTTTCGGGCGAAAGGATCTATCCATACCATGAGAGGGCAGGAAGTCTTTCAATTGGATGTTGAAGGGTCATTGAGTTATTGTTCGCCATAAGACTGTCCATTGCCATAAAGAGGGAAGGTAGTCTAAGGGAAGGATATAATAGTCATTCTATTTAGGCATCATGCGAGGATACCTTAGCAATTTGGACAATCATTCTTTATAAGGCAACCTCGAGGGAGTTTCAATAACTTTAAAGGCAACATTTGTAACACCCCTCTAAATAACCCGCAGCAATTAAACGAATCAATAAATCAGAGTAACATGTAGAGAGGTATCACAATTCAAAAATAACAAAATACACGTCACATAAGTCATGCATCATTGGAACACCTGAAATTCATAACTCATTATCCAAACCATGTTCTACGCAGCGGAAAAATACCACATCAAGTCTACATTATTACTAAATGTATCAGACTTCAACCAAAACAGATAAATATAGAGTTACAATCAAAACCACAAACAAACGTTCCCAGTGTTACAACTACCAGAGCATGACACCTGACGCTAACTAAAAACACTGACTCATGAGCTAATCCTCACCGAGTCGAACAGCTGCTATCTTCAGTCTGAAAATGACAACATGTAAGGGTGAGTCTCGTCATAATTAACAAATGTTATAAGGTTATAAAGCAATAACACGTCACAGTTGCATCATTCACCCAATTGTTTCATAAACAGACAATCAAAACAAAACAAATAACAACCAACACATCATCAGCATTTACAATACTGGAATACCTTCAATCATGTCGTAAATCATGCATATGAATGAACTGACACTATGCATGTGGTACCAACGTCATCCAATGGGTATAACCCATGACCGATCTATCATCATCCAGATACGGCCCTGCCAGCACAGATTCCACACAATGGGAATCATGCCCTTCACTGATCCAACACATCCCTTATGGATACAGTATCAACAATGCACATGAATGAATGCAACATATATAACATACTTACATCATCATCAACATCATCCTCAATAATCATCATCATCATTCAAGTATGTTCATATATATTAACATCATTCAACCACAATTCTATCATCATCATGTCGAAAACATGCACATATTTGCTACAATCATCATTATCATCAAGAAATAACAACATATATTATCATCATTCTAAAACCAGTCAAATCATCATCACATAGATCGTTTAATAAAGTTCATTTAGCCCAAAACGGCGCATCAATTGAACCAACGGTTAGAAAGTTATGCCTCTTTGAACTTTCTTAAAAATATCACAAAACATCAACAGCACGCGGCGCCATCACGCTTTCGCGGCGCGGAACGAATCGAAACAACGCCTTCGCGGCGCGTACACATGTTCGCGGCGCGGAACGATTTGGAACAACGCCTTCGCGGCGCGGTCACCTGTTCGCGGCGCGTACTGAACTCAACAAGTCTTCCTGGCCTTACGCCTTCAGGTTCGCGGCGCATCCCCTATGTACGCGGCGCGAACCGCGATTCTAAAAACCCCAATCTGCAGAGAAGACAGCATTCCATGTATCCCAAACATCCCAACACATACCAGTGCGAACATAGAGAATTAGAATGCACAAACAACACCAATTACGTCTCATAATACACCAAATATTCATCAATTGAGATTATAACAACACATACATCATAGATTCAAAACACAGGGGTCAAATATAATACAATTGACACAATCCCTAAACCTATCATATGACTCAATTGATCCGAATTCTACATCTATTCAGCATTATCAACCCCTAACCCGATAATAGATGATAATCAAGACAAGTCCCCCCTTACCTTAGATAATTCTGGATTCTTGGTCTCTCCCTCTATCGTTCTCCTTCGCGTTCTTCGTTCCTCGGACTTCTTTCTTTCACGCTCTTTCTTTGTTCCCAAATCCAATGTTTATGAAATAATAAAATTAGAAAAAGGTTTTACAGGATCACCCCTCCTTCTTCCTCTATTTCCACATATGGCCCAAAGCCAAAACCCCATTTATTTATTAATTCCACAATTTCTTTAATAATTCTAATTATTAATTCAATAATAAAATTAAATTAATATTAAAATTATACGGGCGTTACAACTCTCCCCCACTAAAAGAGTTTTCGTCCTCGAAAACATACCTCAAGCAAAGAGCTCCGGATAGGAATCTTTCATCTGGCTCTCTAGCTCCCAGGTAACATTCCCTTCAGCTGGTCCTCCCCAAGCTACTCTGACTAAAGCTATTTCCTTGCCACGCAATTGCTTCAGTCTTCTATCTTCAATCCTCACAGGCAATGTTTCAACCGTTAAGTTGTCTTTTACCTGTACATCGTCTACTTGGATCACATGGGACGGATCTGAAATGTACTTCCTCAATTGAGACACGTGAAACACGTCGTGCAAGTTTGCAAGCATCGGCGGCAAAGCGACACGATATGCCAATTCTCCCACCTTTTCAGAGATTTGGAACGGTCCAATAAAACGCGGAGTCAACTTCCTTGACTTCAATGCCCGACCAATTCCTGTCATAGGAGTAACTCTCATAAACACATGATCTCCCTCTTGAAACTCAAGTGGCTTCCTTCTTTTATCATAGTAACTCTTCTGACGACTCTGAGAAGCTCTCATCTTCTCCTGAATCATCTTAATCTTCTCCGTAGTCTGTTGTACAATTTCTGGCCCAATCACAGCACTCTCACCAGATTCATACCAACACAACGGCGTCCTACATCTCCTACCATACAAAGCCTCAAACGGAGCCATACCAATACTCGAATGATAACTATTGTTGTAGGTAAACTCAATCAAAGGCAGATAACTATCCCAAGTACCTCCTTTTTCCAGCACACAAGCACGTAACAAATCTTCTAACGACTGTATTGTCCTCTCCGTCTGTCCATCCGTCTGCGGATGATAAGCAGAACTCAACCTCAGTTTAGTACCTAAAGCCTTCTGCAAACCTTCCCAGAACTTAGACGTAAACCTCGGATCTCTGTCTGACACGATACTTGAAGGAATACCGTGAAGACTAACTATCTTCTCGATATACAACTGGGCTAGCTTCTCCATCGGATAATCCATCCTCACCGGTATAAAATGTGCAGACTTAGTCAACCTGTCTACCACAACCCAGATAGCTTCACAATTTCTGACAGTTCTCGGCAAACCCGAAACAAAATCCATTGATATGCTATCCCACTTCCATTCAGGAATAAACATCGGTTGCATAAACCCAGACGGTTTCTGATGCTCAATCTTTGACTTCTGGCAAGTCAAACAAGAATACACAAATTCAGCAATTTCCTTCTTCATTCCCGGCCACCAAAACAACTTTTTCAAATCGTGATACATCTTAGTAGCACCAGGATGAATACTCAATCCACTACGGTGTCCTTCTTCCAAAATACGCTTTCGGAGTTCATCAACATCAGGAACACAAACTCTATCACCAAACCTTAGTATACCATTCTCGTCAACTCTGAATTCACCAGTCTTGCCTTGATTTACCAAAGTCAACTTATCAATTAATCCAACATCAGCTTTCTGACCTTCTCTGATTTCTTCAAGAATACCACTAGTCAGCTTCAGCATGCCCAATTTAACACTAGTAGAAGTACTTTCACACACTAAACTCAAGTCTCTGAATTGTTCAATCAAATCCAATTCCTTCACCATTAACTTAGACATATGCAAAGTCTTCCTACTCAATGCATCAGCCACAACGTTTGCCTTACCCGGATGGTAATTCAAACCAAAATCATAATCCTTCAGAAATTCTAACCACCTTCTCTGTCTCATATTCAGCTCCTTCTGATCAAAGAGGTACTTCAAGCTCTTGTGATCACTGAACACCTCAAATCTCGAACCATACAAATAGTGTCGCCACAACTTCAAAACAAACACCACAGCTGCCAACTCCAAATCATGAGTCGGATAATTCCTTTCATGCACTTTGAGTTGTCTCGACGCATAAGCGACCACTTGTTGATTTTGCATTAACACACCACCTAAACCCATTAGTGATGCGTCACAATAAACCACAAATGATTCTGTCGGACTTGGCAAAATCAGGATAGGAGCACTAGTCAACCTTCTCTTCAGCTCTTGGAATCCTTCTTCACACTTTGCATCCCAAATAAAAGCTTGTCCTTTCCTGGTCAGTTTAGTTAACGGCAATGCTAACTTTGCAAATCCTTCAATAAACTTCCTGTAATAACCTGCAAGGCCAAGAAAACTACGAATTTCTGATACTGACTTCGGAGCTTCCCACTGAGACACGGCTTCTATCTTTGTAGGATCAACAGCAATACCATTCTTAGAAATCACATGCCCAAGAAAACTAACTTCTTCTAACCAGAATTCACACTTCGACAGTTTGGCAAAAAGTTGCTTCTCCTTCAACAGTTCTAACACAGTTCTGAGGTGTTCGGCATGTTCTTCCTCATTCTTAGAATATATCAGAATATCGTCGATAAATACCACCACAAACTTGTCGAGATAAGGATGAAATATTCTGTTCATATACTCCATAAAAACACCAGGTGCATTAGTAACTCCAAACGGCATTACAGAATACTCATAATGTCCATACCTCGTTCTAAAAGCAGTCTTCTGAATGTCATCATCTTTCACACGTATCTGGTGATACCCAGACCTCAAATCAATTTTACTAAATACCCGCGCTCCAACCAACTGATCCATCAAATCATCAATCCTCGGCAATGGATACCGATTCTTGATAGTAACCTTGTTCAATTGTCTGTAATCTACGCACAGCCTCATCGAACCCTCTTTCTTCTTTACTAGTAACACAGGCGCACCCCACGGAGAAACACTAGGACGAATAAATTTCTTCTCCAGCAATTCTTCTAACTGCTTCTTCAGTTCGGCTAGCTCAGACGGCGACATACGGTACGGTGCCATCGACACTGGACTGGTTCCCGGAATCAAATCAATAGAAAACTCCACTTCTCTTTCCGGTGGTAATTCATTTACATCTTCAGGAAAAACTTCTGGAAATTCACACACCACAGGTAAATCGCTACTAGCCACCTTTTCTTTCACATTCATCATTGCGAACAACATAAATACTGTTGCACCATCTCCGATAGCTTCATTCACCTGCCTAGCTGTCATTTCCAGATTATCAGCACAACTCTCTTCAGGAAAAGTTACCGTCTTCTCAAAACAGTTGATATGAACACGGTTGAACTCCAACCAGTTCATTCCCAGGATTACATCAAGTTCTTTCAACGGAAGGCACACTAAGTCCATTCTGAATTCTCTACCAAAAATATCAATCGGACAATTCAAGCATGCAGACGAAGTAGTTACTGAACCCGACGCAGGAGTGTCAATAATCATACTTCCATTGATGTCAGATATCTCAAGATTTAACCTCGTAGCACAGTCCAAAGAAATAAAAGAATGAGTTGCTCCAGTATCAATAATCGCAACTAAAGGTGTGCCATGAATAAAACACGTACCTTTAATCAATCTGTCCTCTGGAGTAGTCTCTGACCCGGTCAAAGCAAAAACTTTTCCTCCCGATTGGTTCTTCTTTGGCTTAGGACAATTGGGACTGATGTGACCCTCTTCACCACAGTTGTAACAAGTCACAACCCTCTTCCTACAATCAGCCGCGACATGACCCACTTCCTCACACTTGAAGCACTTCTTCTGGTTCAGCTTACACTCATTCCTACGATGTCCCACCTCACCACAATTGAAGCATCTGATACGAGCACTGGAATCTCCCCCACTGGGTTTCTTCCAATCAACAGGTTTACCTCTACCATATGGTTTACCTCTGTCCATAGGCTTCTTTCCCTTTCTGTCAACCAACTCGCGAGAGTGAGATGACTTCAGCTTGACGCTATCTTCCTCAAAAATTCTGCTACAATCCACCAGATCAACAAATCTCCGGATCCTCTGGTACCTGATACCCTGTTTGATCTCATCACGAAGGCCATTCTCAAACTTGACACATTTCGAGAATTCACTGGCCTCGTCGTTGTTGTAGTGCACATAGTACTTTGCCAGTTCCACAAACTTGGCAGCATACTCTGGTACAGTCATGTTACCTTGAACCAACTCCAAAAATTCTACTTCTTTTCTGCCCCTGACATCCTCAGGAAAATACCTCCTCAAAAACTCCCTTTTGAATATAGCCCAAGTAACCGCTGTACCGCCGGCATCCAGTTCAGCTTTTGTTGTCAACCACCAGTCATCAGCCTCTTCAGACAACATGTGAGTACCAAACCTCACCTTGAGATTCTCAGCACAATCTATGACTCGGAAAATCCTCTCGATCTCTTTGAGCCATTTCTGAGCACCCTCAGGATCGTGCGTGCCTTTGAACAAGGGAGGATTGTTCCTCTGAAAATTCCCCAGTTGCCTATCAGCACCAATCCCTGTTCCTACAGTCCCTCCTCCAAGCACACCAGCAATCATGCCCAGAGCCTCAGCAAGAGCATCATCGTTTCTTCCTCCTCTTCCAGCCATTTGTTCTGCTTAAATACAACAATCCAGTCAGAACAAGTATCGACAATAACTCGTATTAGTCGTATACACAGGAAAACTGACACTGACACTAAGACTCTGGTCACAACGACCGACTATGCTCTGATACCACTATTGTAACACCCCTCTAAATAACCCGCAGCAATTAAACGAATCAATAAATCAGAGTAACATGTAGAGAGGTATCACAATTCAAAAATAACAAAATACACGTCACATAAGTCATGCATCATTGGAACACCTGAAATTCATAACTCATTATCCAAACCATGTTCTACGCAGCGGAAAAATACCACATCAAGTCTACATTATTACTAAATGTATCAGACTTCAACCAAAACAGATAAATATAGAGTTACAATCAAAACCACAAACAAACGTTCCCAGTGTTACAACTACCAGAGCATGACACCTGACGCTAACTAAAAACACTGACTCATGAGCTAATCCTCACCGAGTCGAACAGCTGCTATCTTCAGTCTGAAAATGACAACATGTAAGGGTGAGTCTCGTCATAATTAACAAATGTTATAAGGTTATAAAGCAATAACACGTCACAGTTGCATCATTCACCCAATTGTTTCATAAACAGACAATCAAAACAAAACAAATAACAACCAACACATCATCAGCATTTACAATACTGGAATACCTTCAATCATGTCGTAAATCATGCATATGAATGAACTGACACTATGCATGTGGTACCAACGTCATCCAATGGGTATAACCCATGACCGATCTATCATCATCCAGATACGGCCCTGCCAGCACAGATTCCACACAATGGGAATCATGCCCTTCACTGATCCAACACATCCCTTATGGATACAGTATCAACAATGCACATGAATGAATGCAACATATATAACATACTTACATCATCATCAACATCATCCTCAATAATCATCATCATCATTCAAGTATGTTCATATATATTAACATCATTCAACCACAATTCTATCATCATCATGTCGAAAACATGCACATATTTGCTACAATCATCATTATCATCAAGAAATAACAACATATATTATCATCATTCTAAAACCAGTCAAATCATCATCACATAGATCGTTTAATAAAGTTCATTTAGCCCAAAACGGCGCATCAATTGAACCAACGGTTAGAAAGTTATGCCTCTTTGAACTTTCTTAAAAATATCACAAAACATCAACAGCACGCGGCGCCATCACGCTTTCGCGGCGCGGAACGAATCGAAACAACGCCTTCGCGGCGCGTACACATGTTCGCGGCGCGGAACGATTTGGAACAACGCCTTCGCGGCGCGGTCACCTGTTCGCGGCGCGTACTGAACTCAACAAGTCTTCCTGGCCTTACGCCTTCAGGTTCGCGGCGCATCCCCTATGTACGCGGCGCGAACCGCGATTCTAAAAACCCCAATCTGCAGAGAAGACAGCATTCCATGTATCCCAAACATCCCAACACATACCAGTGCGAACATAGAGAATTAGAATGCACAAACAACACCAATTACGTCTCATAATACACCAAATATTCATCAATTGAGATTATAACAACACATACATCATAGATTCAAAACACAGGGGTCAAATATAATACAATTGACACAATCCCTAAACCTATCATATGACTCAATTGATCCGAATTCTACATCTATTCAGCATTATCAACCCCTAACCCGATAATAGATGATAATCAAGACAAGTCCCCCCTTACCTTAGATAATTCTGGATTCTTGGTCTCTCCCTCTATCGTTCTCCTTCGCGTTCTTCGTTCCTCGGACTTCTTTCTTTCACGCTCTTTCTTTGTTCCCAAATCCAATGTTTATGAAATAATAAAATTAGAAAAAGGTTTTACAGGATCACCCCTCCTTCTTCCTCTATTTCCACATATGGCCCAAAGCCAAAACCCCATTTATTTATTAATTCCACAATTTCTTTAATAATTCTAATTATTAATTCAATAATAAAATTAAATTAATATTAAAATTATATGGGCGTTACAACATTGCTTTAGGTATCCTCGGAATCGAGGGACTTGACTATTTTTAGGCAACAAAATTAAGGCAACAAGACAACAAGTGATAAGGCAACAGGCAACAAGGGGGGTTACCCTAAAGGTGTGTGTGTGGCACAATCACGTGGTTAACTTTGATGATATTTATCTTATAAGTTAGTGATCTAGATTCAGTTAATAGTCTTGCACTCCCTAGGATTACTAACCATGGCAGAAAATAAAACAGTTAAAATCCTACGCTATTACAATAAACACCTGCGGGGATGGGTGTAACACCCCATGATTTCAGTTTATTAATTTAATTAAGATTTAAATTAAATAATTGGAATTTAGTATATTAATCAGAAAATGATGGAATAAAGGCTATTGGGCTTATGGTGTGATGTTAGTAAAAGAGGGGTGCTATATTGGTTAGGCCTTTTACTAAGTTGTGATATTTTATTTTATTTTATTTTCATAAAATAAGAAAGAAAGGAACCATTTGGGGAGAAAGGAAGAACACGTGAAAGGAGCAAGAGAAGAGAAAGAGGCAAGAACGTGAAACCGGAAGGAGAGCATCCAAGAGATTCATCGAGGTAAGGGGGGGACTCTTCCTTTTAGTATCTCTTATGTGGTCTTAGGTGATAGGTAGATTGATGTATGGTTTGGTTCAATTAGACATTGGGATTGTTAGGTTAGGGTGTTCTAATTTGGATTG